>NC_139232.1:9726544-9770206 GCF_977018435.1 Lepisma saccharinum
GTGGCTGACTAATCGCTTAGTTTTAGAAGTATCGTCGTTTGTTCACAGGTAATTTAATTTTACTTCGACAGGGTGATTTTGTTTTAGATGTCAACAAGGCATGATCTCCTTCTTTAACATCTCAGTTGATGAATGGGGGGTGGGGGGAGGGTAATCGCTCCCTCCGCCTTCCATATGATTGTCATGAAAAAAATTATTTCAAATCTGAAACATCTTACCGAAGCGTTATTGATTTGTCAAGATTTTTTAAGTTGAGAGGGATGAAAAACACCACCTTCTGGTGCAATCTATTTTTTCACACTAAGCAATGTGTTTGATAGCTAAAATATTGTTAATATTGTATATTATTTTGTGTGGATAAATTGGAGAAGTGATAAGCGAAATGTGACTGGGAAAAATGCATACTACCTACAGAGGAGGTTCTACCAGAGATAGTTGAAAATATACGGAGTTTGATAGTGATTCATTTCATTCAATTCATTCAATTTTTTTCTGTCCTTGGGCAGGTCTTTCCTTACAAACCTCCATGCTGTTCGATGTTCAGTTGCAAGTTTTCTAGGGAAAAATAGATGCGGAAGTTTCTAATCACTTTCCGCATCCCGTTCTCTCTTTCGCATCTTAGAAAGATCTAAGATCCCATGGGGCCCCAGAAAGAAGGTGAGGAGAATGAATTTAACTTCAATGGGTTCCTCCGGACTTCACCAAAATTCACCGCACCAAACGCAAAGGTTTAGATATAGGTTGAATATCAATTCCACCAGGGTTTTTGATCCATCTGAGAACAGAAAATCCCAATAAGTCTTCGCCCCCTTAATTTCATTATAGTATTAAAATCTTTATATGCTCAGCATTTCCGTGTGTGAAGAAACACCACAGTGTCACTCCTGTAACTGTTCGTTACGAAAATCTACCCCATAGATCCAACTTCGTTGAGCCCCTGTGTATACTGTAATGTTGACATTGAGTCAAATTTTTGTCACTTTATTTATTTTTCTTAACAGTACCACAATTCAATCACTCGAAGTATGCGTCTGAATTTTGTATTTCATTATGTAACGTCTTCTCTACAAATTTAAATAGCGACATGGAGTACCAATATTTTATAAAATGGGAACGCATGCATTTCAAATAACAATAAGCCAGTTGATTGGCGACTTACAAAATATTAATTAGACAAAAAAATATATTTTTGCAAAGGAATTTACAATCAACAATAAGTCAACAATTTAGTTTTTAAATAACGTCTGAAAAATACGTATATCCGTCAAGTAACGCCTCTTTTCTGTAGGTGCTCCTAAAGTCTAATCTCAAAATTGTGTATTGCTCTTCTCAACATTTCTTTCCCCCAAAATAGCGATTTGCTGGTACAGTGTCTCTCAAAAGTTTTAGGACAACGATATTTTAAACCTAGGCAACCCAAATTACGTAAGGCGCTGGTGGGTTGCTTGTAGAGTTAGGCTCAATTTCAGGGTTGCCATATGCACAATAGATAATTATGAAATACGCGAAAGGAATAAAACCAAGTATTATTTTATAAAACTGTAAAAAAAATCACTATTACATTTGTCGCAAATAAGAAATACTTTCTGAAAGATAGAAAATCGATTTTCTAGTATTTCATCGCTGATGAGTCTCCACAAGGGAAAAGAGGAGAGGGTGAAACGAAAAGGGACAACAAATGAGAGGAGAAAAGAGAGAGCGAAAGGGGAAGAGGAAAAGTAAAGGAGGGAAGAAAAGATAGGACAGATGTGGATAGGAAAATTATTGATGAGAAAGGGAAAAGATGCGAGAAGAGATGAGGAAAATGGAGCAAAGAGGAGAAGAGAGGAGGGAAAGAGATGAGAAGAGAGGAGAAGAGGAGGGTTGAGAGGAGAGGAGGAGACGAGAAGAGGGGAGTTGAGAGTAGAGTAAAAGAGAGAACATGAAAAGAACGAAAAGAAGAGGAGAAAGAGTGCAGTAGAGTCGGAAATCTAAGACAGGAGAGGAGATAAGAGGAGTGGAGAAAAATGGGATTGAGACAAGAGGCGAGAACAGGAGGGAAGGCGATATGACATATAAGCAGAGGAGAAGAAGGCGAGAGAAGAAGGATGAGGAGAGAAGAGAAAGGAGACGAGAGTTCATATATGTATTTGTAGAAAATATCGTCTCAGCGTCAAGAATTGATGCATTGATCAAAATATCGACATGAACCATTCAATAATATTTTAAAATGAATTGAAGAATGTATTAGATCGGTGCAAAATGCCTTTTGGCTGAGTTCAGAGCGAGATAAAATCATTGTAACATTATTTCTAATAGCAGTGTAGAGTGACTACATTGTTCTGCACCTGGAATTTACTATAAAAAATAAACAAATAAATGAATTGATACATGTTCAAAGGGATATTTTTACGTATAAGATCGTGAATTATGATACTCTAACGATAATTGTGTATTGCTTCAAGGACATTGATAAATATTAATGAAATTACTATTTACATTTGTGGTAATTCAGGACATACTAATTTTACCCCTTTACCCACTCCAGTTCAATCCAAGGATACCTCCGCAAATATCGAATGAAAAGTTTTCATTATATGCAATTCTCCATTAAATGTTTGCGCCGATTCGTACTTCCTTCGTTTTCTTTGTTACAAACAAGTATTCTTTGCACATTGCATGCAGGAAGAGAGTTGCATGTACATTTTACACTGGGAAGCTCCTCCCAGCTATTGTCAAGAACGAAAGTTTGTAGGGTAGTGGTGTCGACCTCCGTGGCGAAGTGGTTAGCAGAGCGCGCTACAACGCCAGAGGTTCTGGGTTCGAGTCCCAGGTGAGGCATGGGTATTTGTGTTCGTCCAGTTGATAAGAAACAAAGAAAATGTAAGAATTGAAAAGTGTAAAAGTGATAAAAAGAGTGAATGGTGGGGGATACTTCCGTGTAGGGGTTATTTCCTTTTTTTTAAAAAAAAGAGTGGTTAGCACAGCGCGCTGCAACGCCAGGGGTTCCGGGTTCGAGTCCCGGGTAAGGCATGGGTATTTGTGTTTGTGCAAACGTGAAAAACTGAAAATACTGTAAAAATTGAAAAGTGTAAAAGTTGGAAAAAGTGTGAATGACGGGGGATACCACCGCCTAGGGGTATTCCTTTAAAAAAAAAAAGGGGTTACCGTTGTAGATTGTCGACCTGATGGTCGTAGGTTCAAACCCCTTCGGTGGCAGAAAATTTTCGTAAATTTTAGACATATCCCATTGTATTCATTGTCCACGCAGTGTGAAACGGAATAATTCTGTTTGGAATTAACGATTGGGGGAGGGGGAGTATTGTTAAATAACAAAACCTCCATTTCAACGAACTGAGAAGTGGAGAAAAATTGGATATTCCTTATCAATATGAAAATTACATTCATATTTTTAGTGGTATAATCGCAGGTAGAATGAAAGATATTACGTGGCAGATTTTATCTCGCTCTGAACTCCGTCAAAAGGCATTTTGCACCGATCTAATACATTCTCCAATTCATTTTAAAATATTATTGAATGGTTCATGTCGATATTTTGATCAATGCATCAATTCTTGACGCTGAGACGATATTTTCTACAAATACATATATGAACTCTCGTCTCCTTTCTCTTCTCTCCTCATCCTTCTTCTCTCGCCTTCTTCTCCTCTGCTTATATGTCATATCGCCTTCCCTCCTGTTCTCGCCTCTTGTCTCAATCCCATTTTTCTCCACTCCTCTTATCTCCTCTCCTGTCTTAGATTTCCGACTCTACTGCACTCTTTCTCCTCTTCTTTTCGTTCTTTTCATGTTCTCTCTTTTACTCTACTCTCAACTCCCTCTTCTCGTCTCCTCCTCTCCTCTCAACCCTCCTCTTCTCCTCTCTTCTCATCTCTTTCCCTCCTCTCTTCTCCTCTTTGCTCCATATGGCAAACCTGAAATTGAGCCTAACTCTACACGCAACCCACCAGCGCCTTACGTAATTTGGGTTGCCTAGTTTAAAATGTCGTTGTCCTAAAACTTTTGAGAGACACTGTACATACATGGAAATTTTTAGCTCCTCAGCGTTGTGTGATTTGTTTTTGTAAATCTTTTCTTTGAGGTAACCTTACAAACAATAGTCCCAATCTGGCAGGTCATGGATGCGTGGCGGATTCACAAGTTTTGAAATAATTTTCAGCGACATGTGCCCTATACTCGCGGGTCCATATTGTACAATGCTACTACAGATCTCTCCACGAAAACAGCCCAGTGAAGGTCGGAGCTTCCCCTTTCCTCCTCCACACCCCTGCTCCTCCAGAGTTGTCACACTTCTACTGAGCTGCTCAGCCAACACTTCGCGCGATGTACGTACGTGCGGTTGATTTCGTCGGATGAAATTGTTGCTTATTGGCAACACTCTAGGTGTGTGGCGTGGCATGACTGGACTCTTTTCTTGGCGAGAGCTCTAACATTGCATCATTTATACAATACTCTGTTCCAGGAATCTCTGGTGCGAGCGAACGAAAGCAAGTGTCTGCGCACATACTGTAGTGACTCGAGAGGAACGACATCGTGTGGAGGTCACAAGCGACTGCAGTTACCAGCCTTTCCAACAGCATGTACTGCTTCGCTCCGCCCACTCGGTTTCTGCCCATCTCCACCGTTATATGGGACCTTGCTATAGAAATTTCCGGCATAATAGTATAGCTTCCTACATACATTGGCGGAGCTTATTCACCCTTCTTCGTGCTGAGTATTGGCCATTCCAAATCCATACGTTTCCTTTCCTCTAGTATCTAACTTTATAAAGTTAGATACAAATCATTAGGGACATTGAATTTTCGCGATGCGCGAAATGTGACAAAAAGATGCAATTTTGAACATTCTGCACGTAACTACACCCCCAATGATAAAATATGCATGAGTTTTATTCGCGAAGTAATGCGAAATGTGTGCTTTTCCACGAAATGAACGCTTTTTCGCGAAATAACCGTGAAATATCATCAAATTACGTAGAAAACACGCAAAAACCTGCATTCGAGGTTGTGCACGCAAACTGTCGATTTGTAGCGATATGTTTGCCTAAAGTTTCCTACCACTTGCAGCTGAAGAACGTTTTCTCTTCGATCACATCAGGAAGACGCTGCAAATTTGGATTTCCCATGCACATAATCTCAGTTCGAAAACTTTGCTCCCAGGCAAGCTGCATTCCTTTCTTCCCTCGAATGTTTACTCAACTTCCAGTTTAATTGAACTTGCTAGCTGTAGCAGCGATAAGATTAGTCTGTTCCCGCACATCTAGGGAAACAATGGTGTCATTTGTGTTCAGTCATGAATGAATTTTGTTTATTATCATGTGATTTTCAACATGTGTTTGTGTATGTGCAGTAGTGATTATTTTATTTGTTGGACAGCAAGGATATCCTTTAAATACATACAATGAATAAATCACTTGAGATATGCAATTTAGAAATGAAGTGATTTTGTGTTGATGTTTTCTTTTTTGGTTGGACAGCTAAGTACTTGTGCATGTGTACAGTATATAAAAATGAAGTAGTTTATCAATTTATAGCTCTTTTGTATGTTGTTTCCTCTCATAACGAAAAAGTGTGTGCCATTTTTTTTTCACCGCTGGTATATACCGCTGATCTAACATTTTATTTACCGTTCTCCTCAGTTTTCATTTACCATAAATTTGTCTCCCTACAAATCATGTTTAGATTTTGAATTGGAACTTTGTAGACGATTCACATATTTGCAGACAGTGATATGTCAAACTAAAATTTTGGTTTTCTGCCCAGCTAAATCAGAATTACTTCCATCGAATTAGACAAATTATTTAATCTGCATTAAAGCAACTCTGTAATCTATGCATTAGTTTGTGGCAGAAGAGTTGTAGACATGCGCGATTCTTTAAAGATTCTCCATAATCAGTTGCTACCCCAAGTGCCGAGGTCACCGCACGCTACTGTGTATAGCAATCGAACATAGGTTCTATTCCTGAAACAATATATTACACTTTCATTAAAAAAATTTCAACTCTTGTTTAAACCGTTAAAATAACAAATAGTCTCTTACCAAGCAGATCTTGTTGCGGTGCCCACTTTACAGTCTTCACATTTGGAGCGAAATGGCACTCAAAAGAACTGGACTTCTTCCATATAACTCTCTGGGGGAGCCTGGAGAGGGCTGTGCAGAACTTCTTCTCCAAATCTTGGAGCAAATCATTATCTGGAAGAATTGTTCCGAAGGACACGTAAACAAAACCATTGTCACCGGATCCATCAACAAATCTTTCCAAGTCCTAGAATTGACAGAATAGACTTGCATTAGAATAGTGGTTCCCAAAGTGTGCGCCGCGGCGCCCTGGGGTTATTAAAAAATGTACTTATTTAGTACTTTTCTTTTACAAATAAAATGTTTCTGAATTTGGAATGTGTGTATATTTTTTAACTTAAGGCAAGCAACCTAACCACATTAACTGAGCGTTGCAAGTGTTAGATAGGCCTAGATTCTGACTTGGGCGGCGCGGAAAAATTTTGAAACACTATGGGCGCCGTGAACGAAAAAATTTCGAAACCCTTACGTTAGAAGATTTCCTTCAGAAATTTTATCTTATCTACTCGCTTTTAAACTCGTAATTTTCTGAGCTATTGGTCAACGATAGGGTTGCTGTCCCTACGTCCCGTATTTTCCTGGATGGTATCATTCATCCTGGTGTCCCAAAAAGTTTGTTCGTGATGCGGTAATGTCCAGAAATTGCTTGGTAAAGCAGAAATCATTCACACCAGGCCTGTACCCAGGACGGGGCCAAGGTGGCCATGCCCCCCACCTCGAACCATGAAATATTTTGATTCAAACCTACAAAAAAAAATCATGGATAATTTTTAAGATTTTGCAAGAATTTAGATTTTCTTCTTTTATAAATGAATGGGTTGTCTCCAGAGAGAAGCAAACTCCAGAAGTCTGCAGTCTACTAGATTTAGTAATTTTAGTTTTATAACCATTTATGCGAAGCTACTAAATGTTCCTATTTGGTCGGGACAGTTCACCATATTTACTCGCTGTATTACTTTTTTCGAACTGCAGTCTTGATGAGAAAAATGTCCTCTTTTTTATGGTTAATTCACATTCAGACATGTTCTTCATTATAAGGATAAATCCATAGCCTTGGTGGTCGCATTCAGGGTACGAATTCCCATTGCGGAAGGGGGATCTCCCACCTTCGCACCAATGATCTTGTTCTATTAAAAAATTTCCCCCATTAACATTTTCCGAGGGTAAGATATTGTGTTATAACTAGACCTCGCATTTTAGGTTTTTAACCTATTTTTCCCCGTTACAGATATGTAAGAAATAATAAGTTATGTCAACGTTTGATTAAAAAACGCAACAGCTGATGAAGTTTTATAGTGCCTAAAGAAAACCATTTCGCATGTTAGAACCTATTTTAGGTTTTTGCGCCTATTTCAAGCTTTTTTTAGGTTTTTATATATATTTAAAGATTTTACAGAATTTTTATGTCACACAGAGGCATTTGCTTTGATTGGTCACGAATAAGTTCAATGACGAACGTGTTTGAAACGTACTCTCTGTCGATTTCCCTTCCTCCAAGTCCATGGTGATTTTTCAAAGTTCTAAACAAAGCAAAATGTCTGGTCCCACTGTTACCTGTACAATCCAAAGTGGTCTGATCTGTGTGGTCTTGCTCACTTTCGCGTCACTTCGATGCTTTGTGGCATTCACGCCTTCCAAACTAACATATCAGCATTGAAGTTTGCACCACTGACTACGCTTTTGTTAAAGATTATTTTCAGCATATAAGATGATCCTCACAGACAAAATTGCGGAGTTTAACTGTGGATAACATGGAAAAAGATTGTTGCCTAACTATACGGCGAAGAGAGGATTTTATTAGCAAATTTCAAATGGTAAGTTCTGCCATTGCCATAGGGTTAGGCAACACACACAACGTTATGCAACATAGTGCGTATTTCAGGATATAGGTGACTATACCTAATCAGCATTTTTCAGGAATTTTGAACTATTTTAAGTTTTTTTGAACCTATTTCAGGTTTTTTCGGGGCTAACTTAATATTTTTAGGACCTATTTTAGGATTTTTAGAACCTATTTTAAGGTTTTTCGAACCTATTTTAGGATTTTTAGAGCCTAGTTTAAGAACCTAAAGGCACACTTTGTAGAACCTAAAAATCCGAAGTCTAGTTATAACAACAAAGATAAGCAAATAGTTTGGACTTCAAACATACTTTACTAAGGATAACACCATAAACACATACAAAGAAGGAATAACAAAGAATTATGTCTGCCTGTGTGAATGTTACATACATCTTTTGTTCTCTCTCTCTTTCTTTAGGGCTGCTAACAGCATGGGGTAAAATCGTATTTCTACAGTCATAGATCGTAACGTTATATAAATGTATTTGAAGTTGAAGTTTTGTTGTGGACTAACGTCAAAACAAAATAAACCAACAGTGGATTTTTATATTTAAAATTATAATAATCTATAGAACTGTGTTTTGTAGTTGAGATTTTTAATTACAATATTTATACAGTAAAGACTCTATTAGTAAATAATCAAAGCACAGGTACATAACATCAACGGTTTATAAACGTTTCCGGAATACGTTGAGCGGTCAGCTTCCAGTATAGATTTATTGAGATACAATAACATTTCACAATAACTCTTTGTACCGTACACATTTTTTTTGTAACTAAGGGAGCCTACTACACTTGGCATGAAACTACCTACCCTTCTTTTATTTATTTCTAATTTTTTTGTTACTATTCTTTGTTACTATATATTTTTAATTTCATCGCTCTAGGTGTTTACTTCCTCGACGTGCTTAATAAATTCACTGAACACTAGACACACTAATCAATGAACACACTGAAGCACTAAACACATGAAGGTGTTTAGGGGGAGTAAAAATCTTGATGGTGACTAAAATCCAGTTGTATGTCTTCTATCTCCCTTTAGTTCCGCCGATCCTGTCTCTCTTCCATAGAGATATGTAAATATTCTAACATGTATCCTGTAGTAACCTTTAGTACTTTCACAGCTCCCGATAGAACTTTTCTTTTCAAACGAACACGACTTTGCCTCTTAACAGTTAGCAATAAATTGGATTCCTTTCCAATAAAACTTCTAATCGCAACGTAGTAATGACTACGGCTCGGAAAGTTAACTATGCACTAAAAAAAACGCAAAATATGCATGCAAATATGCACTTTAAAAACCCGTTTAATTTACAAATGCTGTATATTACAAACTATGAAAAATTACATGCCAGGCAATGAATATACCGTATCGTACCCAAGGTATTGGGTAAGAAGTATAAAGTCTTAGCATAGCAGGTAGCAGAGATAGGAATGCTGAATAAGTAATCAGACAAAGGTCGGGTGATTGACTTGGAAGGCGTATGTGGCATGAGTGTTGGAATTGTCAGGAGGTGTGATCACTTGTCGAGAATACGAGAGAGAGTAAGGTCTGCGGATTGTGAGAGAGAAGCAAAGTGGAGAACGATTATTGGATGATGGTGTGTGATTGAATCGATGTCTGACAGGGAGGTCAGACAAGTGACATTTGAGAGGACAAGTGTAGGAACAATCTTCATCTATTTGTAAGGCTGTAATATCCTTTTCTAAACCAATCCATATCGGTTCAGTCATGGAGAGTGTGAAACCCATATTTAACCTAAGTTAATTTCTATCGCCATTCCCTTAAATGTAACCTCTTGCATTTATCACATTTAGGCCAAACGAGTGATAACCATCTGAGAGATGAATGAGAAATAACTACATCACCCAATTCAATCTAGAGGTTCTTGGTTCGATCCCAAACGCAGCATGGGAGTTGCGTTACGATACATTATTCTGAATGCTCATTCGCTACACAGATTTCTTTCAATTAATATGGTTCTGCATTAAATGAAACACAATACATTACAGATCAAGATCATGATTGCATTTGATAACAGCATGATGTCTCAAATTTTCGAACTTAAAACTATTTCTGTTTTCAGCTAGAATAGTCTTATATTCAGAAAACACACGTTCCACTGCGCAAGATACAAGTAGACTGTATTTTAGGGCAACAAAGTCGGCACATCAAGTTCCAGATCATCTACACATTGTCCATTTGTATGCAGAATTTTGCAAACTTTCACCATTGTTGCATACCCACTGTTCTTTTTCAATAATGCATCCAATTTCTGTACATACACAGAATCTTCAACCTGGGAGAGGGCCTCTCTAACATCTTCTATAATTTTGATGCTTGTTTGAAGTTGTTGAAAGAAGAAAGACAGAGAAAAGATAAAAAAAGGAGAAGAGAAGCTAGGAGAAGATAAATAAATACAGTATATGCTCGGTGTTGGTTGTGGGTATAAAAATATGCACAACATCAACTTATTTTCATACAAATATGCACCTGCATATGAAATATGCATTTTTAGTTAAAAATCCTTAAATATGCATTTGCATATACAATATGCAAAATGCATAATTATCCGAGCCCTAGTAATGACACTAAACTTCACAATTGTAGTCTCAACAGTATTCCATTTAGTTTCATTTAGACTTGTTCCAAAATGGTTTGTTAAATTTGCACACCGGAGTGCAAAAACTGAGTTCATATACCGACGCGGATCTTACTCGTATCAACGCGCGGTTTGCACTATTTTATCCGCAACTCACATCAACCGTCCCCCAGAAAGAAACGTTAACAGGTTTTACTGCCTTTTTCCCCCCAGCGAGGGCGGGCCAATTTTGTAGGGGTTCGTCAAGATCGGTTACAAGTTAAGATTTTAAAATTATAGCAAATTGGACTAGTAAGAAATGGAGCCGTAGCTGCCAAGGTGGTTGTCATTGTCACCTTAGGCATTAATTTGCTAGTTTATAAATGTAGCAAATTAATTTGTGTATATATGTTTATAAATATATATATAAATGAAATAATTTATTAATGATATTAATTAATTAATTTATAATTGACATATTTCACGTGTATATATATATACACGTGAAATATGTAATATATATATGGAATATATATATATATATATATATATATATATATATATATATATATATATATATAATCAAGGTTTCGTGCTTGGGCACCCCCTCAAAAAAATCCTGGGTACGGACCTGATTCAGACTACACTTTCATGAACGTTATTTCTGTTTAAATGCGTGTATGTAACTTTAAAATGCTACTTACACAATTTAGCTGTGAATTGCTAATTATGGCAGTTTCGGTGTACAGTCCATAATAATAATGCGTGGATACATGCTACTTTGTCAGGTCTCGTCGCCTTCCAATATGCTTCCGGTCATCGGTGTCTTGGATTTTTACTTGCAAAATACGGCAACCCTAGCTAAAGATTGTCTTATTCTATTTTACAATTACAAATTGGACATATCTCATTTTTCTTATTTTCTGTTACAATGGATCTGAGCGTATCAAGAAATTTACTAAGAGACACTGGCTCGACGAGTGCCTCATTACTTTACGGCGAACAAGACTTCAGCGGAATGAATTATATTAAATGATTCCTATAGATTTTTATCGTGATTCATGCTCTGTGCTATTCATCCAAATTAGTAAGATTTTGTTCAAAAACATATTTCTCAACTTTTCTGTTCAGAAAGAAAAAAAATGGGTGCATGCGAAGAATTTCCTCATTAACTGCTGTTCTCTGACAACGCTTGGGTGTACTATTATGAACAATGTTATTTATTGCTTTCTTTAATCGTAGACAGTAAGTAGTACGTTTGAAAAAAAATCCTCAGGTGTAGCGATAGAAATGTGGGAAAACCTGAACTTTAGTTATTAATAACCTGAACATTATTTTGATATTAGCTTCCTTTACTCTCATTGGCTGATATAATGAAGAATAATTTGCCGGAACACGATATGTAATAAAGAATATAAAAAAATATTACTTACATTTTTTAGTACAATTTGTATGCAAGGTAAGTGGTCTAAAAGATAGGAAGAGCTACATAAGCTATCTGTTCATAATGTTAGAATCATTGCCGAGTATCATCCTGTTCTGATTTTTTGTAGATAACTGTAAAATTAATGAGAGGGGTAAACGTACTTTACAGGATGACCACACCTCTTCGGAGAAAATAAATCTGAGGGATTTATTTCAAACGTGTAAAATTTTGCATTAAAATATAAATTCCAAAAATGACGAATCAAGGAGAGAGATACGGCTCCAATACAACACTGTGATGTCAAATCGAAATAAATATCTTTATAATCTGATGCACTTTCAGAAAACCAAGCAGTTTAGTAAACCGAATTCATGTGTTTGTCAGGAGTCCCGGGATCGAACAAAAATATTAGAATGTTAGCTTGATATAACTTTGAACCGGCCCGTGGCGGAATGGTTAGCAAATCGCGCTACTACGCCAGGGGTCCCGGGCTCGAATCCCGGCCTGGGCATGGATGTTTGTGAGTGTCCATTCATTAATTTTATCATAACATCACTCATCCCCATCTTCGCAATTTAGCCAAAGTGGCACAAGAAGCTATGTAAAATAAAGCAAATCAATCAATCAATCATGTATTTGTCCACAGACCCGCACACAAAAAAAGCTCAGGACTCTAAGAAAATAAATGGCATGTCATTAGTAGAAGAAAGTCGATTTTTTTAATGCCAGGAAAGAAAGCCCCACAATCACCACAAACCACAACGAAACTATATGTAACATAATGGTGATATATAACATGGCACGTACAGTGTACCCACTGGAATAAATGGGTACACGATTCGTGTTCTGGACTCTCAACGATGAACTGCATTTCTACATTTGTAGTGTGTGTGTAAATAAATGACCATTCAATCTTTACAGATATTTCCCAGCTGCAACAGTTACTTAGATATTTTGATATCCATGTCGAGATTTCGTTTACTTAACTCAAGATCTGATATATTATATATGTATAAAATGATTGTGTCTCTAATTAAAGATTCTTTTATCAGAGAACTTACCATTCTACTGTGCTGTCGTTGAAACATGTTATTTCTCAATTTTGGAAATAACTGTTCGACTTGGGCTCCCTGTTGTGCAATTAGGAGACTAGTTGATGAAACCGAGCCATTTACAAGCGTTTCGAATTGTTTTTATACTTCCGATTGCAATAAAAATGTTCAGAAATGAATGTGAAGTAAGATAAAAGATCCCTTGACAAGCTAATATATCAAAATCTTAACGCAGGTCCCGGAAGTTGAGGACCGAAAAAATTTGAGAAAAAGACCCTTCAAAATACCGTTAAAATTGGAGAAAAGGACCGAAAAAATAAGAAAAGAAACCCTGCAAAAATATGTTGTTTCTCTGATCATATTTCTTCGCATGTTCCAGTCTGTTCTCAGGCATCACATGCTTTCAAAACACATACATTGACCAACATTAATCAAAAATGTATAAAAGATAAACGTTTTTCTCGTAAGACGTACTTGAAGAAAGTTTTCGAAAACACGCTGTTTAATTTTAATGAAAGTTACATACCTTACTCCGCATTGCAGTATACCAGCAAGGTCATCATCAGGTGCTCTGGTGTGAACGACCGACGATTCTCCAACAGAACACTTGGAGAAACTTCTCTCTACATCTGCCGATGTCAAGGGAAGGTTTTCATGGAATCGTTTTTCTGCAGAAACTTTTGTTTCACACAGTTTACAGAATAGAATTTTTCCATCAGTTGAAAACACATCGTCTCCGAAATCGGATACAACTTGTCGTAAGAAACATGACTTCAATGGTTTAACCTTAGGCATCTTGAAGAGCATTGAAACAAGTGGCCTTGTAGAACTGTCTCCCTGCTAACTCTCCCACTAACATGGCTGCCAAAGAGCAAGGAATAAATTCTTACAGTTGGCACTCTCCGCTGCCTGCTTCGCGCCTAGTATTGCCAACATAGGCGCCGACTCCATGGGCCTTGAGGGGGGGGGACAATCTAATGTATTATTTTGCTTATCTTGTAAAGTTTACTCTGAATTGTGCCACATGAACTTAACTTTAAATACACATTTGAAATGTTCTAGACCATCAACTTTGGGGGGCTGAGACCGCTAAACCATCAACTTTGGGGAGGCTATGATCAGAGACAGCAAAAGACATGACTTATTACTATATACTAAGTATATAGTAATACGAGATCATTGATTTTTATTTTATGAAAACTATGTAAATAGAAGGTAATTAGAGGTACTCAATGTTATGCATATGACTTTATGTTCATTACTGCAAAGTATGTAATGTATGAAACGATAATATTAATGTTTATAATATTGAAAATAAGATTTTATGGTTTATGAATCGCTATGAATGTTGGTAATGCTATTGAGTGAAGTTCCAATTACGATTTTGGACGGTTCCGGTACTCGATCCCGCGATAGGTACTCGTAATAATTATAGTGTACTAAGGAATAATGTAATATGGTAGGAAAGAAGGTGGATCGGGATGCCAGACAGAAGACTGCCTCGAAATGTGAACTCTTCACAGGTTGACGACAAAGGAATTTAGGGAATGTGCGATGAAGGTCAAATGACGTCAGAACGTCAGAACAAAGAAAGAACCCGATTGACCAATCAGAAAACGCGTCGGTAAATTTTGAGAACCGGTTTCTCCACTGTTAACCAGAACGCAAGAACAGAGGAAAGGTATGCAACGGAAGGGATTGAACCAGACAACAAAGGGGAATGAGCGGTCAAGGTCAAATCAACTGCGCATCGCTTGTTGAACCGGTTTCCGCCGCCAATTAATATTCCGTTCAGGCTTGCCCCCAGGGAACTGAATGCTGTAGCAACGTTTTAGGATAGAGCGTTGCGTGTTAGAATATACAAAATGAGAAACGAGAATTTTGTGACATCGCAATTTTAATATAAACCTTATTCAACTGATTGATTGATAGATTTGGTTTATTTTGCATTGGTTTTACATCACTTTTGGCTAATCGCGAAGATACAGTCATAAAGAACAACCAAGTCCAGGCCGGAATTAAACCTCAGAACCCCAGGTACACCTTACTCAAGTTTGGCAGCAGCCTCGTCTACATTACTGCGTTATAACTTATCAGACAGAAATAAGTTTTACTTTAAATTTCCAGTTGCCTATTCCATTACAACCCGAGTCTTTTAAGAATTTTTCATTCTATTAAAATCGGATAAAATTCACTGATACATACCTCAGGCAGTGGTAGAGGCTCCCTGCAATGCATTCCTCCAACATGAATCGTCCTCGAAAACTTGGGGCGAATTGAACTGGTGCTGATCTCTGAGTTGACTAAAATCAGGCTGACATTCTTCATCACATCCTCAACACGTGGTACTTCAGTTTCGAAGTATTGCCTCAGAAGGGAATCGATGGTTGGTAAGCACAGCCAATACCAATGGAGATTATACACAGCTGTGTACAGAGTGTTGACTGTTCTTTGAAAGAGAGTCATTCTCTCTGCATGTGGAAGGAATAAGTTGGGGTTGTATGAGTGGGAGAAGTAGTCGCCGGTGAGGGTGTTATGGTAAGGCCACAGTGAAGGGACAAGAGACACGTACGGGACATTTTGATTGTGAAGAAGACCAAATGAGCACTCCATGCCGAAACTTGAGCTAATAACGAGATCGTACGTGTCATCAATTATGGGGATTATTTTTGATTTCATGTGAAATAGTTCCTTGCAAATATTCACAAGGAAGTAATTATTAATGATAATGGATTCATACAGTAGTCTTCTTTTTTGTCTTGTAAGCAATGGATCAGGAAATAGTTTCTCTCTTTTCTTGGATAATGCCTCTAGTGTCACTTCCTTAATGTTGGGATGTGTTTTCTTAAATGGCATAATGTTTATCATAACAATTTGGTGATCTTTCTCAGCCAAAGCTGTAATTATGGGTTCATACATATTGAAATGGCTTTGTGTAGTCGAAGGCATTAACACAAGTATTTTTTCTGACGTGCAAATCATCAGGACGTGTGATAATACCAGGAAGAATATCGTCATATGCATCCAAACCCTGCAAAAGGCAGTATAAGAAATGGTATCAAATTGGTCTTTGTCATAAAATTATTTTCCGCACCATGAAAAGAGAGTTATGAAAAATTGAACAAACACTTATTACAAATTGACTGGTTTCCATACTTAAATTGGAAATTACTTCAATGAATTCTTTATTTCAAGCCCATTTTACTCAAAATTATTCTACTCTATAAGATTATAAAACTGTCCACAATTTACATATCAAAGTACTGTTGTAAATAATAAAAAGGAAGCTTTAAAATATGAGCCATTTTTCTTTCTAATTGTACTTTTGATTTATTTTAACTAGGTTTTATGCTCTTGTTATTTCATCGCGAAGATCAAGATTAATTGTGAATTCACGCAACATAGAAATGAACATACGCGATGTCCATGTCTTATTCAAGATTCAAACTTACAATCTCTGGCCTAATAGCAAGGTATTTCAACCATTCCACCAAATGGAGAATTATGCAAATACAGAAATATGCCTACTCATCTTCGAATGGAATTATTGGACTTACGCTAAGTATATAATGTACTGTAATATGAATAATACATTTTTAAGATATAAAAATCCAAAAAGAAAGAAATAAACAATCCAATTCCATTTATTTTACACCCAAAATTTCAGAAATTTTACGTACAGGTTGTCTGACGTAGGAATTGCAAGTGTACATGGGATACATATTGTCACAAAAGTAAAAGCGGAATTAAATTCATGTTTCGTGTAATGAAAAACGATATACTAATTTCGATATAATAATAAACACATGTAGTTTACATATATGTTCTTCTTATTCTAAGACAAAACCGACCACAGTGAACCTATAACTCTACCTTGTGGAAAACGTTTTAAAGAGATGAACGAGGTTTCAAACCATCGAATATGAAGTAATAAGATAAAATTTAGTTTTAGGATTGGATTCGGGCAAGTTGATGATATTAGGAAAATTAAATTATTGTATGTCATTTAACAATTGAAATTAAACCAAATATGAAGCTGAATTAAATGCTGATACTTACATTCTTCTTCATTTCCTGCTACTGTCGATTAATATAAAGCCTCAACCTTCAATAAGTATAACATATACACACCTTATCAGAACTTTTCAAACTCACTTGGAAGACAATAAATCGTCAAACCCAGTAAACTAGTTATGCATGTTGTTGTTTTTCACAAAGCGGAAAGAATGCGATATTCTATCTGTGCCACAGAGTACATGTTAACGTTGATGCAACTTTATCGGAGAGAGTTATGAGCAATGTCAAAATAATTATCATGCCAAATGCGTTCTATTATTCCTTGGCCTGGTTACGTTCTTGATATAAACAGTAGTGGTCAAGGTTGGCAATGGTTTCCTTCAATTACTACTTGATCGTTCTGCCCCAAGGCAATTAAATAGTCATAATTTCATTTGTATTGTCGAAATGGTAATTTTTATGTAACATTCACAATAAACTGTTGAATGTTTTCTTGCACTTAAAGTTTCTCTGTAATATTAAAAATTATATTCACCATTAGCGTGACTGAATGTACTATCCTGAATAACATTATAATGAGCAATGCAGGTAAAATATTGCCCTGAATAAAAAAAAAACATATATTTAAAAACAGCATCAGAATCAGAATTATGTGATTAACTCTGTGAGAATTACAGGGAAAATGACACTTATGCCTACGAAATGTCTAAAACCGCACAAGAACAGGATAAAAATATCAAATATTTATAGTTTTGAGTTTCTGAAACGGAAACGTATACTGAAGTATAGAAAATACTTTATTGATTTTTTTATTTTTTTATGTCCAGTTAAATAAGAAGTTTGATGGCACTCCATTGGTGTTCATGAATTAGAAATATTCGATATATACATTGCGTGATCTAAGGTTGGAATTTTTCTGGTCGTGTTCCCGTGTGCTCACCCTGCCTCAAATCAATGTATACCCCAGGGCAACCCTTTGGGGGTAAATGAGGCCGGAGGGGTTCAGAATTGTTTAAAACACCCCCATCTGCCGCGTGTAAATAGCCAGCAACATCACTCTGAAGAAAGAGCCATAATGTAGCTATACAATTTGTTTACTACATATTTCACGAAAATATTCGAATGTTAGCTTCATATAACTCTGACCTGGCCCCCGTGGTGCAGTGGTTAGCACATTGTGCTACGACGCCAGGGATCCCGGGTTCGAATCCCGGCCTGGACATGGATGTTTGTGAGTGCCCATTCATCAATTTCATCATATCATCAATCATCCCCATCTTCGCAAATTAGCCAAAAGTGGTACAGTGTCTCTCAAAAGTTTTAGGACAACGACATTTTAAACTAGGCAACCCAATTTACACAAGCCGTTGGTGGGTTGCGTGCAGAGTTAGGCTCAATTTCAGGGTTGCCACATGCACAATAGATATTTATAAAATACGCGAAAGAAATATAAACAAGTATTATTGTATAAAATTATTAAACATATCACTATTATATCGCAAATGACAAAATTCTTTCTGAAAGAAAAAAATAGGTTTTCTAGTATTTCATCGCTGATGAGTCTACAGTAAGGAAAAGAGGTGAGAGGAAACGAAAGGTCACATAGGAGAGGAGAAAGAGAAAGCGAAAGGAGAAGAGGAAAAGTAGAGGAGAGAAGAAAGATAGGATAGACGAGGAGAGGAGATGTAGTGAGGAGAATGGAAAAAGATTCGAGGAGAGATGAGGAAAAAAGAACAAAGAAGAGAAAAGACGAGGAAAACGAGAGGAGGGGAGGAGACGAGAAGAGGGAAGTGGAGAGTAGAGTAAAGGAGAGAAAAAGAGAAGAACGAAAAAAGAGAGAGTAGTACAGTGGAGTCGGAAATGTAAGACAGGGAAGGAGATAAGAGGAGTGGAGAAGAGTGATATGGAGATAAGATGCGAGAAAAGTAGGGAAGGCGATATGAGATAAAAGCAGAACGGAAAGAGGGGAGAGAAGAAGGAGAAGGAACTGGAGAGAAGAGGTAGTTGCAGAAAATATCGTCTTAGCGTCAAGAATGGATGCATTGGTCAAATTATCGACATGAAACATTCAATAACATTTTGAAATGTATTGGAGAATATATTAGATCGGTGCGAAAAGCCTTTTGGCTGAGTTAAGAGCAAGTTAAAATCTTCCATGTAAGATCTTTGATTTTACCTGCGATTACACCACTAAAAAAATGAACGTAATTTTTAATATTTATAAGAATTATTCAATTTTTCTCCACTTCTCGGTTCGTTGAAATGGAGATTTTGTAATTCAATATTTACCCCCCCCCCCCCGCATCGTTAATTCCAAACTGAATCATTCCGTTCCACACGGCGTGGAGAATGAACACAATGGGATATGTCTAAAACTTACGAAAATTTTCTGCCACCGGAAGAGTTTGAACTTACGACCATCAGATTGACAATCCTGAACGGTAACCACTACCCTACAACCTTTAGCTCCTTAAGCCAGGTAGAAGAACCACTACACTACGCCTTTACCTTCGAATGAAACAATATTTTTTTTTTAAGTATTCTGTCCCTCCAATATTGTAAATGTCGTTTGGTATACGTGTAGTTGAACTTTTACTTTAATTTTGATTTGCTTTCTTGTAGTATAACCGATATCTTCGAGAAATAATTTTCGAAGTAATTAAAAACGAGAATATTGGTAGTTGTGAAAATGTGAGTTATTTCTTCTAACTTATTATTGTGATTAGACATTACTAATGGAAAATATCTAGAGGCTTGAATATTACAGGACCATGTTCTTTTCCTGTGATACTCTAACAGACAAAATGCTTGTTTACTGATGCAAGTCTTGTGTCCAGAACAGTCTTATGAAATGTATTTGCTGTTGCGTAAGATAACACGAAATAATTACACCGTTTGCGAACTACCAAATCTGTGCAACGTTATACGTAAACAGGCGGATAATTTTATTCATAAAATCACTTCACATTTGACAGTGTTAGTCAAGAGAGACTCGTGGGACACTGTGTTAAGGTGCTGGACTAAATCCTTCTAATTTTTCTCCCTCGAAGAACAACAATTTCTAAAGAAGAGCAACAGTGACGATCTTTCTTATTTCTTTTAAATGCTTACACTTTCCTTTAATTGGGTTAAAAATAAATAAGAATATTGCTTGCATTTCTGTCATTGACGTAGACCAGAGAGAGAGAGACAGACAGATAGACATTACAAAATAGTTCAAATAGTGCGAACGCCATTAAAAAGTCATGATAATTCTATGTTGCGTACTTAGAATTATTCATACAATAAAGAACATGTCTAATTGTGAGTTAACAAAAAAAAAAACAATAATAAAGAGACATTTTCGCATCACGATTGCAGTTCGAAAAAGTCGGGACAGGTATTGAAAGTAACGCACTGTCCTGACTAAATCGGTGAATCGGACGTCTGGTAGCCTTGCATCAATGATTATAAAACTAAAACCACCCAATATTGCAGCTTGAAGACTTTTGCGCAAGAAACAGATTCATTTATACAAGAGCAAAATTGAAATTTTTACACATTTCAAAAATCGACGATGTTATTTTCGTATTTATTTATTTATAGGTTCACAGTTAAATATTTTAGGGTTCGAGGGGGGAGCATGGCCCACATGGCCCCTCCCCTGGGTACTGACCTTACGTAGACAGTGGAAGAGAAATTTTGGAGAACCTTTCTATTAAATTTAGTATTTACATTCACCTTATGCTCAGATAGGTTAAACCGTTTATTGACAATCGTGAACTTTTCGTTTAATAGATAATATTTGGTTTTAAACGACGGGAGAACATTGGTCGAATTTCCTTTCTTGCTCTTTTGAGAGAATATATACTTCTACAATAGCAATCGAGTTCGGAAACCGTGAAAAAAAAATGACTTGGTTTTCAAAGGCAGACAAGCTTGGTAGTCTAGCTTGCTCGCGATCAAAGTGACTCACTCACGCTATTCAAGGCCGCTTCTTATCGCAAAACACTTCGATGCACAGTGTCTGCACCCACACGTTACAAGTGACCAGAGTCGAATTTTAAAGAGAATCTGAAGAATGGTAGATTTCATCAGAGGCGGCTAGGTAGGCACCAGCTCAACATGCAATAGTTTAAGTGATAATTCCTGACAAACAAAAAACCGTATTGAATAATTATTGGGATAGTAATACGTGTATCCGCTCTTTTTTAACAATGTAAGCTCGAAGACAATCTGTATTCCATTCATTTATATTGGCAACTTGGTCAACCGGAGGTTATTTTATCGCCTTCGATAATCGAATTGTCTGATCGATTATTTTTTGTTTACCCAGGAACATGCCCCATAGGAGATTTCCGAGACCGGGTTACGCTACTCACTCGTAGCTCCCCAATTTCTTCACGATGGTGGGTTTCTACCGGTCCCATACACAGGCCGAGAACCTAGAGAGTGAGCATAGGCGGACTCGAATCCATGCCGTCCTGCAGTCGGAGGTCACGGAGGAGGACTTTTCTTATTTTAACTTTGGTTAATCGCGACGATGAGGATGAATAATGAATAGAAAAATCAAGAAGGCCACGCACAAAGTAGAGGACGATCTTCAACCTCTTAGGTGACGAGTTCAGGCCTTAAATATGAGGATTTCAAACTTAGACGACCTCAATTTCAACATTATAAACAAAATGCCTACTTAAACTAAACTTCTCATCAAGGCCAAAATAGTTTGTAACTGTGAAACTACCCCTGAATACAAATTCACATTTTTTTTCCATGTGAGTAAAGATTAAATGTTTGGCATACAGAGATACGTAGATGATACCTTTTGAGAAACAATTAACTGTACCCTGTCCCAGCATCTCTGGAGCAAAGCCACGCATAGCGAAAGAGAAGTGGAGAGAGGGGAGAGGGGATCGAGTGGACAGAGCGAATCAGTGCACGCTGCTGGGAAGGCTGGTAACTGCAGTGGCTTTCCTCCCTCCACGCAATCCCATTCCGCTCACGTGTTCATCGCTGCTCAGATACTTGTTTTCGTTCACCTGCTCCAGAGATAAGTGGGACAGGGTGTAGTTCACATGTAGCAAGTAAAGTAACTTATCCCAGAATGAAAATTCCACATAGTTTTAAAACGTTTGTTTAAGCAATGAATAACTGGAAACGGATCACACATAATTCCCTTGCCAAAATCTAGTGGTCGAAAATTAATTTTCAAGACATTTCATATATATTCACCATATTCCAAGTTATAAGGAACTATTTCGTAGATGTTTATGAAACCGTTATAAAATTACAAATAAAATATATTCATAAGCTTAGATATACTAATACGAAGAAAGAAATTCAGAGTTAAATTTCAAATGCATGTGTATAAAGTAATTCTAGAAGTACAGAGCTATATCTGAGTATTTAACTTCTCTTTTGCAGATAACGTTTACAATATTGAGGCGACAGAATAATTAGGAACTGTAGCTCCAAGAAAACAAAGGGCGTAATGTATTGGTTAGAGTTCTTGAAAGCATTGCGGTCCCACGTTCGATCCTCCACACTAGATGTTCCTTAAAAAAGAATCCCTTCCTTTAAACAAGAGCATGGTAACATTATTTGTAATAGCAGTATATAGCCTAGTCGCTACATTTTTCAGCATATGGAATTTATAAAAAAAAAAAAATGAATTGACACACATTCAACGGGATATTTTTATATATAAGATCATGAATTATGATATTCTAACGATAATTGTGTACTGCTTCAAAGACATTGACAAATATTAATGAAATAACTATTTATATGTGTGGCAATTCAGGACATGCTAATTTTACCCCTTTTCCCACTTGAGTTCAATGCAAGGATTCAAGGATGTGTAAAAAATTCAATTTTGCCTGACCTTCTTGATTTTTCTATTCATTATTCATCCTCATCGTCGCGATTAGCCAAAGGTAAAATAAGAAAAGTCCTCCTCCGTGACCTCCGACTGCAGGACGGCATGGATTCGAGTCCGTCTATGCTCACTCTCTAGGTTCTCGGCCTGTGTATGGGACCGGTAGAAACCCACCATCGTGAAGAAATTGGGGAGCTACGAGTGAGTAGCGTAACCCGGTCTCGGAAATCTCCTATGGGGCATGTTCCTGGGTAAACAAAAAATAATCGATCAGACAATTCGATTATCGAAGGCGATAAAATAACCTCCGGTTGACCAAGTTGCCAATATAAATGAATGGAATACAGATTGTCTTCGAGCTTACATTGTTAAAAAAGAGCGGATACACGTATTACTATCCCAATAATTATTCAATACGGTTTTTTGTTTGTCAGGAATTATCACTTAAACTATTGCATGTTGAGCTGGTGCCTACCTAGCCGCCTCTGATGAAATCTACCATTCTTCAGATTCTCTTTAAAATTCGACTCTGGTCACTTGTAACGTGTGGGTGCAGACACTGTGCATCGAAGTGTTTTGCGATAAGAAGCGGCCTTGAATAGCGTGAGTGAGTCACTTTGATCGCGAGCAAGCTAGACTACCAAGCTTGTCTGCCTTTGAAAACCAAGTCATTTTTTTTTCACGGTTTCCGAACTCGATTGCTATTGTAGAAGTATATATTCTCTCAAAAGAGCAAGAAAGGAAATTCGACCAATGTTCTCCCGTCGTTTAAAACCAAATATTATCTATTAAACGAAAAGTTCACGATTGTCAATAAACGGTTTAACCTATCTGAGCATAAGGTGAATGTAAATACTAAATTTAATAGAAAGGTTGAATTACAAAATCTCCATTTCAACGAACCGAGAAGTGGAGAAAAATTGAATAATTCTTATAAATATTAAAAATTACGTTCATTTTTTTAGTGGTGTAATCGCAGGTAAAATCAAAGATCTTACATGGAAGATTTTAACTTGCTCTTAACTCAGCCAAAAGGCTTTTCGCACCGATCTAATATATTCTCCAATACATTTCAAAATGTTATTGAATGTTTCATGTCGATAATTTGACCAATGCATCCATTCTTGACGCTAAGACGATATTTTCTGCAACTACCTCTTCTCTCCAGTTCCTTCTCCTTCTTCTCTCCCCTCTTTCCGTTCTGCTTTTATCTCATATCGCCTTCCCTACTTTTCTCGCATCTTATCTCCATATCACTCTTCTCCACTCCTCTTATCTCCTTCCCTGTCTTACATTTCCGACTCCACTGTACTACTCTCTCTTTTTTCGTTCTTCTCTTTTTCTCTCCTTTACTCTACTCTCCACTTCCCTCTTCTCGTCTCCTCCCTTCCTCTCGTTTTCCTCGTCTTTTCTCTTCTTTGTTCTTATTTCCTCATCTCTCCTATCTTTCTTCTCTCCTCTACTTTTCCTCTTCTCCTTTCGCTTTCTCTTTCTCCTCCTATGTGACCTTTCGTTTCCTCTCACCTCTTTTCCTTACTGTAGACTCATCAGCGATGAAATACTAGAAATCCTATTTTTTTCTTTCAGAAAGAATTTTGTCATTTGCGATATAATAGTGATATTTTAAATAATTTTATACAATAATACTTGTTTATATTTCTTTCGCGTGTTTTATAAATATCTATTGTGCATGTGGCAACCCTGAAATTGAGCCTAACTGTGCACGCAACCCACCAACGGCTTGTGTAAATTGGGTTACCTAGTTTAAAATGTCGTTGTCCTAAAACTTTTGAGAGACACTGTACAAAAGGCGAAGTAAAATAAAGCAAATCAATAAAATGATATAACTCTGGACACAATACAATCAACAAACTAACAAAATATACCTGTTTTAAAGCACGCTGGAACGAGCACAGGCCTGCTGCGAGTCACTCTGCCAGTGAAGGTCACTGAACGAAGGGGTGGGTGCTTGCTAGGTGAAAGCGCCTAATCTCTGCTCAAGGAAACACGGAAATCTTCGTTACGTTTTTTTTTTTCACCAGATTGATGGTGAACAGTTACACGAACGAAAGGAGTTTACATTGAAATTAAATTTCATGATGTTTGAAAGAAATCATACCGATATGTAAATCTCTGAACTTATGTTAACGTTTCATTGGCATGTGCAAGCGGAAAGTTAGAGATCCTTCTTCCTTACGATTTGTAAACAACCGAAGAGTGTGGTGAACGAGAAACTACTTATTGATCGCAACAAAGATACATATTACAGTCATTACATATATATCGCAGAAAACGTATTTATCAGATAAAAATTGTCTCTAGCCAAGAAACCTGTTACATCACAGGAAGTGGTTTTTAAAGGGAATTCTACCACGTATCCAACGTAAACAATATTCAGCTTGATTCCAAGCTTCTCTTTAGGTTATTTTGCGTCGCATTTTTACCTCTTGCGAAATCGCCACGATGAAGATGATGGGTAATGATACGAATGCAATGATACATCTAAGCCTCAAAAAGTTTCGAACCTAGATTGTTTGGCTTTGTAGAGAGTTAGGGTGATTTTTATTTGTATTTTGATTTGGTGTTTTAAGTCCACTTTATATAGAGAAAGGTTAATCGGGACTGCACCTACAGTGTAAGGTGGAAACGGAACCATTATGTGCCTCCACCGGGTATCGAACCCGGCACTCCTTGATTACCACTGCGGTATCACTACGCCATAGGGAAGGCTAAGATAAAGACTGATTGATTCGTTTGTTTTTTAAGTCCTCTTTATTCACGGTAAGGCTAATTGGGACTATACCTACAGCTGGGAACCGAACCACTATGTGCCTCCACCGGGTATCGAACCCGGGACCCCTTGATTACAAGGCGACAACGCTACAACTGCGGCATCAGAGAGGCCCTCTGAGATAAAGCGGGCGGACACACACAAGATATCGGCCCTGGTTCTATAACAAAATATAACATGTATGAATTATGTAAAGAAAAATTGGAGCCTATTCACATCCTTACAGAACTTGGAAGAAGGTCCACGTAGAGATTAGAAAGTTCTTTTCCGACAAAATCGGGGCGTATAGTAAATTAAAAGGCAAAGTGCTACCTTGTGCTTTGCACCAAGCCATGATGGCGTGTAGGCGTTGTGGAGTTAAGGTCTCACACTTTCTTGATCATGGCCGAAGGTGGGGATTATGTGATCAGCACCACGCCCCTGGCCGCCTTTACCCCACTGAGTTTCCTCCAGGTACCCACTTCATACGACGTTGGGTGGGCGTGGGAGCCGCTTGAACAAGTGGACAAATTCCGATTCTCCCCCCTCGACATTGACCCAGATTGGGTTGGAAATAATGATCCTTGGTTGTGATGTGTGATTCATAACCAGAAGTTTCATGGTTCAAAACAGGAGCGGGGGAAGAATCTCCCTTCAAATCGCACACACTCCATTAAAATGAATAGATGCATGTGTGTTCGCTACTTTCAAAAGACAAACTTCCGAGTTTCCGTTCCATCACATTCGAAATGAGCTCAAAGCGAGGTCTAGATTTTTCTATGTTTTGGAATTATCTGTTTTGAAAATTACCATAAATTCAAAAAAGAAAGAAACAAAATTTGTTTCAGTAAACAGCAGAAAATCCATGTGTGCTCTTCCAAAATGGAATTTACCATGTCCCCATATTTTATATGTAGGACGCTGTATGTGTGTGTATGGAGGAAGAATTTTGTACCCCTCAAATGAAGAAAAAAAAATCATGCGCTATTGAACGGAACGCACCTATGCACCATCCAATTTCACAAGTTTAGCTCCCCCCCCGAAAACAAACCTGCGTACGCCAGTGAGTATAATAGTTATATAAATTACCGTTAATAATATAAAAATAAGATCCAATTATTGCACGAGTGTCACACACATATTTTATCATTCACTAAACCTCGAAAAAGCATATTAATGTCGCACCAATGCCTCTTTTTTTTGTTTATGTACGTTCAGTTGTGTAGTAATTATAATAATTACAAACGTTACCACAATTTCGAACCAAATGTACGCTGTTTCAGACATGAGTGTCATCTCGGAGGGGGATGGAGGGAGGCTAATAAGCCAAACCACGTGAATTGTGTCCCTATTTACATTACTATTAGGATAACACCATTAAGCCTTGTTTCCATGATATAAAAATTCAATATGCTGACCAAGGCAGTAATTTAATTTTATAATAAAACATGAACTAAACGTATCGTTTCAACCTTATAGCAAGGTCTTCTTCAGACTCTGCACCAAGTACAAATGTAACAAGATACAAAAACAGGACGATTTATATACACAAACATTCTCCCCTCCAGACTATTAGAAAGTTGTTCTGGAACATTCTAGCAGGTGGCTTTCCCATGTCAACTGTACTTTCACCTAAAAGGCTAAACATATTAACTTCCATATAGAATGTGGTTGGACTCTTTATCTCACGCTCTTTTTCCTTCATTCTTCTTCCTTCTTCTCTCCTCTTTCTCTCTTGTTTCTTTCCAGTCTTTCTAACACCTTCTTCCATTCTTTGTTTCCTTCAGTCCTCATTCCAGTTCATTGTGTCTTCTTCACCTTTCTTCTCTATTTCCTTGGACTCCTTCCATTTTCTCACTAGCATTCTCTTCTCCCTTCCTATCTGCTTAGCCTCATCCTACTCTATGCCATGTCCTGTTTCTCTCGTGTGTTTAAATATCGCATTTCTCTCTCTCTTAAGTCGTACATCATCCCTATGTTGTTTCAACCTGTCTTTCAGCCTCTTCTTCGTTTCTCCTATGTACGCACACTGATATTCTTTACGTTTCACTTCGTAGATAATCCCTTCCTCTTCCTCTTCTCTGTTTTCCTTTTTCTTGTTTGCATTCTTCGCCAATAGTCTGGAAGGGAGAATGTTTGTGTATATAAATCGTCCTGTTTTTGTATCTTGTTACATTTGTACTTGGTGCAGAGTCTGAAGAAGACCTTGCTATAAGGTTGAAACGTTACGTTTAGTTTATGTTGTATTATAAAATTATATTACTGCCTTGGTCAGCATATTGAATTTTTATACTATTAGGATTTTTTTAACATACTCGTAAGTAATAGTACAGAAATATTGGGAACACACTAGGTAACAAAGAAATATGTATTCTATTTTCATGAAAATAACAATTAAAGAATTGACGGGGGAAAAAATCGGTGGGCCTGACAGCCAACATTGGTTAAGATACAACACAATTCCAACCCACAGGGTCCTGTAAACTATCGTTAGGGCATTAAACGAGTCACATCTATTGTTTGTGTTCCTGGCAATACAAATATGATTACGTAATATATTTCAGTGGCGACAAAGACCTTGAGCAAATGTGAACGTGTATGCGTAAACCCTAGACAAGAGTAATCAGTATAATTTTCTTAAATAATTTGCTGCATGGAATACGATGACAAAGAGACATTGTTGATTTATTACAACCATTAAAAAAAATATTTCCTTTATCTACTACCAGAAATAATTCAAATCGACAATCACGGCTTGTGTACACACACACACACACACACACCCACACACACACACGTATATATAGTCTTGGAAGGTACAGGCGAAAGCTTCAAACAACTGATTGGGAAAACATGAAGTTAATATTATTTATTTTTCTGCTCTGCAGTTTCCCTCAGATGGAAATAATAGCTTGTACTGAATTTGACCAGGTAAGATCACCAAAAATACATGATTAACTATTACATACATAAGGTTATAATTATATAGTCTTTTGTGAAGTCACCTGGTCACGCATGGATATATTTGTATTTAATATTGTTTAG
This sequence comes from Lepisma saccharinum, assembly GCF_977018435.1. Taxonomy (NCBI): domain Eukaryota; kingdom Metazoa; phylum Arthropoda; class Insecta; order Zygentoma; family Lepismatidae; genus Lepisma; species Lepisma saccharinum. Next base: position 9,755,212 of record NC_139232.1, read on the forward strand.
CGTCGCCTTTCATTTACTTTTAGCTAATCGTGAAGGTGGGGATGGGACACTCACGAAGAATGCCTTTGCTCAGGCCGAGACTCGAACCAGGGAACTTTGGGGCTATTTAGAAAGTCTATCACTTAACGCGCTCGGCTCAGGGATGGAGTTTCGACCTTCCACTTAAGGGAGCTAAATGGGGCTAAATTTAGTTAAGGTTTTATCCATTGCTAAAATCATCACAATTCTCCTTGGAAAACAGGTGATCCAAACATTATCTTATCCTAAAGAAATGAAATTGTGTAGATGTCGAATCACTTTTATGAAAGGAATAAATAAATAATTTTAGAAGATTGCAAATTTCTTTAAAAAAATAATGTCTTTCATCTTTAGAATAAAAAATGTATAATTTTATACGTGTCTTAATATTGATGGGCAATCTGGTGTTCACGGTAACAAATAAATTAAATGCTTCAGGGCATTTAAATCCTCAATCTACATTGGTAATGGAACAGTAGAAGTTTAGATTTCGATAATTTCTCTACAATGAAGCTTTGCATTTTCCTGATTTCGCTACAACTGATAATCACTTGCGATTAGATCCGTGAAAGGAAATTAAATATATTACACCAATTATGTAGTTGTCTTATGTAAAACTTCGAAAGATATAATCTGTTTTTGTTCTTCAACATAAATTCCTGAAGAATTCTATGTTGGTCCACTACAATTCTCCTTTCCATGATCAACAGTGCCTAAGGAAGAAAATCTGTTTCGCCCCATGGTTGACCTTAGCCATATTTTAATAAGTCTCATTGTGAAAAAGGTCGTTCAGTTGTAGCCGGAGAAACTATGGAGGTTAGGGAATGTTTTCTTGTCTTGTGTAGATATCTATCTTATTAATCTTACAGGTGTTTCCCAAGGGCTTCCCAGATTACTCTTTAGTAATAGGTATAAATTCATTAAAACCTCGCCTGCAAATCTTATTTTTTTCCTTATAAACTTTACACCTTTATAGATGGACGTTCAGTGCTTAATATAAGCCTTGTATTAAAATGGGTATGGCAATCCCAGTTTCCACTGCAACGTGTGAAAGAACCTTCTTGTGTTTAAAACGCTTTGCAACTCTTTCTCGCAACAGAATGCTGTATTGCAGAATGCTGTCTCATTTTGCTCTCCTTGCTACTGACAAGAAGGAATATCAACTGTAACGTGTAGCAGTTCCACGTTACAAATGTGTATATAAACTTAATATTTTTCTTTGTTTGGTACTTAAAATGTTTGTGTGTTAATGGTTAATTACCAAGAAAAGTGAAACACACCTCGTATATAGACTATACATCCTGATGTTAAATATAAGTTCAAAGAGTTTGTTTCTTTCTGCCAGCAAGCTGAGCTGGAATTTCATTATCGGTGACAACAATGCGAGAAAGCAATCGCTATTGTGTAGAAGCCAGGCAGACTCAACTTTATGTAAACATTGAAACCGGGGAAAAGACGAAAGATTAGGCTGTCTTCCCCACGCTATATCTGTCGTGTCCCTTGGCGGACAATAATTTAACTAATATCATATTAATCCCTGATTCTTTTGCTGCAAGACGGTGTAATCAGAACTTAGTTACGTTAAGGTAAACGAAAGTTATGCCCGCGCAAGACAAAACCTGTATTTAAAAAAAAATTGCTTAACATTTTAACGTTGTAAACTTTCTTTCTTTTCTTTGTTGTCTTCTCGCGTGGCCGTTGCAGGGAGAGAGGGGAGTTGGAAGAAGCCATACTCCCTAGTCAAATTAAATGCTGAGTGTAACAATTAAAATTATATTGCATATTTAATATTCACAAAAGGTTAAAAATAGTAATTTCTGCATGTAGCTAATTATGTTCCTCATTGATATTTTATTAATATGTATTTTATTGTAATGTAAAATTGATGTTAAGATAAAAGTTGGTAAATCCTTCACGGCACCGAGAAATGCTATATAAGCAGGCAACATCATGTAGACTTACTACAACCCTGGTTTAGAAAATGGAAAATTAAAATAAATAACACCAAGTGTGAAGCCATTCACTTCACAAAAAGAAGAAAGATACCCACTGGCACAGTAAAAATAGAAAGAAATGTGATCGAATGGTCCAAATCAGTTAAATACCTTGGAGTCAAACTGGACACCAGATTAAACTTTCAAGAGCATACCAAAAGTCAGATAGACAAAGCGACGGCAATCTTTAATCAGATTAAAGCCCTCCTCTACAATAGAAACTTTAGCATCAAATACAAAGTAACACTATACAAAGCATTAATTAGACCCGTCCTCATGTATGCTGTCCCAGCCTGGGGCTTTGGAGCCAAAACAAACACACGGAAACTACAAGTATTCCAAAACAGAATGATTAAAGCGATAACTTCCTGCCCAAGATACACCCGACTCGACCCACTAAGGGAAGAGCTTTGTATGGCCAAAATAGACCAGTACATAAGAAACGAAGTCATTAAGTTTCACCATTGTAGTCAGAACCACAATAATATTCTTATCCGACAGTTGGGTAACTATGACATTGCACATCATTGTAAGCATAACTTGCCTCTTCATGGGGCCTACCCCAACCCCCCCAAAACCTAGGTAGACAAAATCATTGATGCCCCCCCCCAAATAGCAGTCAAACAATAGTCATTCCAAAGGTAATGTAAATAAAGAACGAGGGGGGCGCTCCTCTCCGGGCGGAACCAACTGGGGTACACCTGGTAGGCAACGTCGGGATGAGCCCCCCCCCCCAAAAAAAAAAAAAAAAGTGTCCGAGGAATTCAGTAGCTGCACAGGTGCGGATTGGCCTCTTCAAGGCTTCCATGAGTACTAAGCCGGGTTTGGTGCCTTCAGCACGCCGGTGGAGGAAAGGGGGAATCCCCATGTGTGCACATCGTGAATTCGTTCACTGCTCTGAAACAATACTTCTGCTACGCCCTGCAACAAATTAGTCCCACAAGAGTCGCAAAGTGTCCGAGGAATTCAGTAGTTGCACAAGTGCGGATTGGCCTCTTCAAGGCTTCCATGAGTACTAAGCCGGGTTTGGTGCCTTCAGCACGCCGGTGGAGGACAGGGGAAATCCCCATGTGTGCACATCGTGAATTCGTTCACTGCTCTGAAACAATACTGCTGCTACGCCCTGCAACAAATTAGTCCCACAAGAGTCGCAAAGTGTCCGAGGAATTCAGTAGTTGCACAAGTGCGGATTGGCCTCTTCAAGGCTTCCATGAGTACTAAGCCGGGTTTGGTGCCTTCAGCACGCCGGTGGAGGAAAGGGGGAATCCCCATTTGTGCACATCGTGAATTCGTTCACTGCTCTGAAACAATACTTCTGCTACGCCCTGCAACAAATTAGTCCCACAAGAGTCGCAAAGTGTCCGAGGAATTCAGTAGCTGCACAGGTGCGGATTGGCCTCTTCAAGGCTTCCATGAGTACTAAGCCGGGTTTGGTGCCTTCAGCACGCCGGTGGAGGAAAGGGGGAATCCCCATGTGTGCACATCGTGAATTCGTTCACTGCTCTGAAACAATACTTCTGCTACGCCCTGCAACAAATTAGTCCCACAAGAGTCGCAAAGTGTCCGAGGAATTCAGTAGTTGCACAAGTGCGGATTGGCCTCTTCAAGGCTTCCATGAGTACTAAGCCGGGTTTGGTGCCTTCAGCACGCCGGTGGAGGAAAGGGGGAATCCCCATGTGTGCACATCGTGAATTCGTTCACTGCTCTGAAACAATACTTCTGCTACGCCCTGCAACAAATTAGTCCCACAAGAGTCGCAAAGTGTCCGAGGAATTCAGTAGTTGCACAAGTGCGGATTGGCCTCTTCAAGGCTTCCATGAGTACTAAGCCGGGTTTGGTGCCTTCAGCACGCCGGTGGAGGAAAGGGGGAATCCCCATGTGTGCACATCGTGAATTCGTTCACTGCTCTGAAACAATACTTCTGCTACGCCCTGCAACAAATTAGTCCCACAAGAGTCGCAAAGTGTCCGAGGAATTCAGTAGTTGCACAAGTGCGGATTGGCCTCTTCAAGGCTTCCATGAGTACTAAGCCGGGTTTGGTGCCCTCAGCACGCCGGTGGAGGAAAGGGGGAATCCCCATGTGTGCACATCGAGAATTCGTTCACTGCTCTGAAACAATACATCTGCTACGCCCTGCAACAAATTAGGCCCACAAGAGTCGCAAAGTGTCAGAGGAATTCAGTAGCTGCACAGGTGCGGATTGGCCTCTTCAAGGCTTCCATGAGTACTAAGCCGGGTTTGGTGCCTTCAGCACGCCGGTGGAGGAAAGGGGGAATCCCCATGTGTGCACATCGTGAATTCGTTCACTGCTCTGAAACAATCCAGCCCCCCCTGGTTACAAACTGCACTATGTCCGCTGGCACTTCGCTTGTCGTGAGAGCAGGGAGAAACCGGGGATGTGGTGGGTTCAAACCGCATCAACCGTATAATGAAATAGCTATATGAAACTAACCCCACATGCAGATTTTATATTTTATATTACAGATTACAGATACTATCGACGAATCCCGAAAGGAGGATAACAATAGATGAAACCGCAAACCAAAACCTTTAAACCTGGAGTTCTTTTACAGGCACGACTTGGCGAGACAACGGTTGCTGAATAAGTAGAAAAACTCTCCCCACTAACACCCCCAACTTAGCTTGGAACAAATAAAGTCATTCTTCATAGGTATAACCCTAAAACCCACACCAAAACCTACCCCAACCCATCCCGACCAGAAGCAACCCGCTGTGGTAAACAATCTGGAACCCACAACCACCTAAACCCATTAAGATGAAACCATAATACAAACTCCACTGTCACTGTAGTGCCCAGGTTTTCCCCCCTCCTTCGGGGGGTTTTTCCTGGGGTAAATAATGTAAAAGTATACCCGCACACGTATGTTGCGCTTAATTATATTTGGAGGTTTTTACTGCCAATTTATGCATGCGGCAGGTTTTTTCCTCTGTCACGCAAAAAGCTCTTTGTATCTTTCCTCTCTTCTTTCTTCGCCTTCACTTTCGCCTTCTAATTATACTTCCGGTAAGTGCCACACCAGGCAGACACCGTTTGATCAATACACAACTAGGTGTGCTTTCTTAGGTATTCCCTAACAAGCATGCTATGGAGGGCCCCGAGGGGGAAGGGAACTCACTCAGAGAACCCCGAACCTTAGGGGGATGCATACAAGACGAGCGTAGCTGCAGACCTGTGCTGAGCCCCACTCACCCCGGCGTGTCCTTTGGGGGCCGGGAAAACTTAAAATTTCTGATTTCTGATTTCTGGCCCGTGGCCTTTTGTATTCGAACTCCAGATAAATACGGAACTCGTATTACCGTCTTTTCTTTCCACACTCGTACTTCTGCGCTTACTTCCACGTCGCTATTAGGAATTAGTTTATTCTGGACTACCTTAGGACAATTACTTAGCTCTTCTGGTCAGAAGGCTTATGTTCTCTCGGTTCTATGCTCCTGGTCAGGAGATATAATTGAGAGGGCTGTGATTGTCTTAAGATATACCGGAATTCGGGATCGGTCGATAGACTGTTGGTAGTCAACGTTTGTGTCCCTGGTCAGGGAACACCTTTTCTTATTCTGTGGTCACGGATTAATTTTCGGTTCTCTGGTCAGAGGCTGAAAAGAGAAAGGGAAGTTGGATACTTAACTGGATATCGACAGAACCTAGTGGGAAGAAGGATTGTTGATTGCTTATAGAATCTTGGTCAAGATCTATAAGTACATTGAGAACCTTTGACCTAGAATTACGAGGGACCTTACATCGAGGATTGAAGAAGCCGGAATAACCCGAACCTTGAGCCGAGGAGACTCAAGCCCCGAAGAGATACTGAGCGTGAAGCCGAGGCTCAATAGACCCATCGAACCAAGTACGATCCAGGGCGGCCCCGTTACACAACTCTTGAAGGTACCGCAGGTATTCGATACGTTCTCCAAAGCACATACGAATAGGAAAATTAAACTTCACTAAGTGGCTTACGTTGTTTTTAATACATACGAAAATTATTTTCTTCCAATGACATTATCTACTTTGCAAGAAAGTTAAAACTCTTCAAAGCATTTTATTTTCGTCATTAATATTATTTTATAACTTGAATATTTATCTAATTAGTTTCGTTTCAAGAAAGATTGATTGATTGATTGGAAATTATAAATGGGATAATTATTTTAGATCCTCTCAATACTGATCTGAAATAGATTACTAGAAACAACGCAAGTTACGGCAGCTCACATCTCATGGAGACAAAATTGTAATGAAGAATTAAATTTAGGCAGTAAACGCTATCCAGCATAAGGAAGAACAAGAACAAAAATTCATACAAGAATATATTATATATACAGGGTGTCACAAAATAATTATCGGGGTTTCATAGTCCCTTAATTTTTCTTATATGTGAGGTACAAGGACAAAGATTACGTGGGAGTAAACAAAAACTCAACAAGTTTACATAGTTTACTTTATATTTTTTTCGTGACAGCGCACATCCATCCGATAGTCCAAATCTTCCAAAACACGGGTCAGATTGAAATTTAGAATAGTTGTTAGAAAGTTATTAAACAATCGACGAATGTTGTTATCGTAAGGAAGATCACTTCCATATCGTCGTCGAAAAGCTCCCTGAACTGAAACAGCAGAACCACACCTTGCAAATTCATGCTGACCCGTGTTTGGTAAGAATTGGACTACTGATGGATGTGTGTCGTGTCACGAAAGGTGATCACATTGAACATTTGTAAAGTACACTATGTAAACTTGTTGAGTTGTTGTTTACTCCCACATAAGCTTTGTTCTTATACCCTTTATACGACTATGAAACCCCAAGAATCATTTTGGAACTCGCTGTGTGTCTGTGTGTGTGTGTGTGTGTGTGTGTGTGGGTGTGGGTGTGTGTGTGTGTGTGTGTGTGTGTAAATTATAAATTTCAGATTGTCTATTCTTCCAGCAGTAGGATGTTGAAATCATAAAACAATAAGCATTTCATAAATTTTACAAGAGAGCCACAAATGAAAATTTGACGGAAGAAAAACTTCATTTTGCGTGATACACATATGTAAAGAGAATCCAGGGATTAAAATCTAATTAATCTTCAGAAAAACATCCGAGTCCGGCTACAATATGAGGCAGCAGATACATGTTTGTACATGTAATCTGACGGATTACGTCCGAACTTACGATTCAGTTTCTCACAACTCATAAATTTTGCAAGCCCATAAAGAGAGTAAACAAGTAGTTTCCTATTTTCAGTCTCTGCTGTGAACAGATTCCAATATATTGTCTTGTACGAAAATAACCTGTCTGTTCTATCTATATAAAGGATTTAAAAACATTTACCGAAAACGGGTTGCAATTGGAAAAATTACGTTACATGTGTCGTAAAATAATCTAAGTAAATTAGGGGTGTAAGGGGTGACCTTCTGGTAAGGCACCCAAGAGTCAACCTCACTTCCACACAGGACACCCCGGTAACTGCTTCTTACAGGCAAACGAGGCTCTGGCGACTAGGCCCACGGCCAGAAGAATCCTCCGTAGGACTGCGTTGTCCTGCTTTGTCCTTCTGTGTGCTGAATGTCCCTCTACAGCCTGAGCTTTTACTAGGTAAGGTGATTGTTTTCCTCAAATACAGGGAGTCCATAGAATCCTGAAGGAAACTAAAACTCTATAACTTTTTAACAGTTACGTTTAAGAATACAATTTTTTTGGGGTGAGAATAAGGGAAGATTAAAGTTTTGTTCTGGCCACACTGCTCCATGACGCTTGCACTGGTAATCACGTGACTTAAGATGGCGTCCATCCAGGAAAAGACACAGTTACAGCGCCTTGAATAACGTAAGAGTGGAAAACGACCCAAGAAACTGGTTCCCGAGACGATGACAACATAGATGGCAGTGCGATCAGTACGGCTGCTAATTTTCTTATGACAGTAATGCGGCTTAGTTAGTTTTTGGAATATATTGTGTAGATTTGTTTGTCTTGAAATGCGGTACGTGAATTGATGGAAACAGTTATATTTGTGGAGTGATTTGCAGTCACGAAATGGCATTAATTTGGAAAGAAAAGTAGAGTGCCACACACGTAAATTTGCCGTTGCGTAGAAACGAATTTTCGTTTCGTCTCCCTCTCTCTTAGCATCATGTGTTCTACCCTGCTCGAAAACCTTCGCTATTGTTGCCACATTGTCATTCCATTCCTGAACACACTCGCGCAAACATCATTGAAAACAATTGAATAGCGCTCCAGCTCGCGGTTCCCACCGTTCGGTAGGGACGCTAATGTGGCAATATAGCACGGCGTAGTGCTTGCTTCTTTTATGCAGTGCATGTTCATTGGCTAGCTAGTAACTAGTGTTGCCAACTGTAATAATGAAGCACTATTTCTGTCACGGAAGGGGAAAAGGCAGGTAAAGTGGCGGTGAGTTTTGTTGGATTGGAAGCACCATATTTTTATTTTATACTAAGTATTTGACCGGTTTGACGTTGTGTGCGTGTATTGCGTGTGTGTATGTAAAAGTGTGTGTTTGCTAATGAACGTTAAATTCCATAATGCCTCCAGTTCTGTCGAAGTTGAAATCAAAAACCTTGCATAGCCAAGCTCGGGAAATTCTAAGCAACGTGCACGAGTTCATGAAGGAGGAAGCCAGTCATGGTGTTAGCATCCCAATAAAGCATTTTGGCAAGAGAGCAGCGAACAGCAGCAACAAATTGTTCATATTTCATAATTTTGGAATTATTCAAAATAAATAAATTATGTGGCTCCAACATCATTTCAACTCTGGCTCCGGCACGTGTTCTTGTAGAAATTGCATAGAGGAGGCTGTCATTTTTGCTGCTTAATGCGATAGATATTGTTTTCTGTGTTAAAATTGCCATGCTTTGATGGGTGACCAAGTTCATAGCAGGGCCGGCGGAAGGGGAGGGCGAACCGTCCCATCGCCCAGAGCGGCAAAATTTGAAGAGAAGAAAAAAATAAGCCTATTGAAAACTGTGATCGAGCGAGATATTCTTTTGCGCTGAATAGTATTGAAATAGCATAAGAAGTCTCATTATTTTTTTTATATTTTGATGTTTTAGTTAGGAATATATTGATTTTCAATTTTCCGTTTCTGCGTAATGACCGGGGGGGGGGGGGGTCGAAATAGAGCGGCATCTGCCGCCACCTCCCAGGGAGGCAAAATGACTAGCGCCGGCCCTGGTTCATAACAAAAGAAAAAGCCGCGCAGCTTATCGTCTAGTGGCAGTATATGTACTTGTTATTGTTGTGGAAGCCGGCATCCTTTGTAAATGTTCAACAAAGGCAACCGACTGTCGCCGATCTAAGAGAGGAAATAATAATACTGCTTCAGGAGGAGTGTTATGGTGCAATTGTAGCGGTTTAACACGTTGGCATGTTATTTATTATCTGCCGTTGCAGAACGCCACCAGTGCATTAATGCAATGAAAAATAATATATATATTTTTTTATTTTGTTTGAAATCACTCAAATAAGGAATCGTATGAAGAAGTCTTCTTTGCAGCATTTTTGGTAATTTTACTCATGTGTTAGTTCATATTTTGCGAATTCTTAGTCCATATGTATGTAGCTACATACAAAGCCACTTGTTAGTACATATTAATCCTAGTCCTGGTATAATGCATGACGTTTAAAACTCAACGTTAGATAGACCTGAATTCTCTAATTTTATTGTTGTACGTAACAGCTGTGCATCGGCGCACTGCAGCGATTTTTCTATCTGCTCCATTAGCAACACTGCTTCTTTAGTTGTTTCGCGCATCGCACGGCAGAATTATCTGCGCTGGACTCTAAAATAAAATTAATAAATAAATAGCATGCGTAACACAAGAAGAAACATCGCAGTGTGATTCCGGACGTCAGGTGTTGGATTGTATACTAGAGTTTATTTTTCTATGTTATTAGAATATAAATAGTATCCTGAGAAATATTTCATACCGAGGCGACAAACCACAAGTGTCGCTTGGAAGCGAGCAGTCCGTAATCAATGCAGCCTTTCGAACCGTAGGGACACAAGCTCTGACTGCATCGTTTCCTTAAGGAGATTTTAGATCAAAGCGACACGCGACAAACGATACGGGGATTTTACACCAATGCGACACGGGTCCTTCTGTCTAAGCCAACTTTCATACCGAAGCGACACGCGACACATGTCACTTGGAAACGAGCCAATCAAGAGCAACATTTCACATCGTAGCGGCATGACGGGCAGCACAAGCTAGCGTTCGGTTGGTGAAATCCTCAAACGATAAGTGTCGCGTGCCGCTTGTCGCCTTGGTGCGTAATCTTCCTAAAGCAAGACACTCATTGCATCGCGCATGCGCGAACAACAAACCACGGTAACACCTTGCAAGCTATTGGGGAAAAGGGTCCAGTATGAGCAACTCGCAAGCGACACGTGTGGCTTATCGTGTTGCCTAGATCTGCTGTTCACATAATTAGCAGCAAACGCTTGCTAATAGACTGAAGGCACCATCAGGGTGCGAAATCCTGGGGGGGAGGGATTTCCCCCACCAACAATCTTGACCTCAAAAATCCCCTCCACCAAAAATTTTCGGGGGAGAGAGTTTTTGTTATAACAAACAAAAGATAAGCAAATACTTTTAATTTCAAATAGACTTTACTAAGAATATTATCGAACACAAATTAGTGTAGTTGTGAGTATTGAATGCATTCTCTCTCAAGAGATCGTTAACAAATCTACATCAATACGCACAATAAAAGTAAAACAAGAATGCAAGAGAATAATAACTATGAAATTAATTGATTTATCATAAAGCACAAACTAAACAAAAACTCACACATAATAAAAACCAGTTGAACTATTTCAAAATTTATTAACATCTTTAACCACTTAGTAAAGGAATTAATTAGCTACCTTGCAATATCTGATATGTACAGTGCAGTGCAAATTAATGTGGACAAAGAGAGAAAAATCATTTTTTCACAGTTCTTTACTCCTTATTGGAGATGTACGTAACATACACTTACACTAGTATGAAATATATCCTCCTTTGGCTACTATTAGCTGCTTGATGAAGTTTGGCATTGATTCAACCAAATTTGAACACATAACTTTGATATCACTGTCATGAAACCACACGTGAATCACATTGGTAATGACCATTTGTTTCGTTGAACAGTCCATTTTTGCAACACGTTTCTTCACAATACCCCATAAGTTTTCAATGGGGTTAATATCTGGTGAATTCCCTGGCCAATCTAGAATCGTTAAATTGTTGTCAGAAGCAAATTTACGTACAGACGTTGATGTGTGGCAAGGAACAAGGTCATGCTGGAAAATTTCTTGCCGTCGTTAGTAGATTTTGACCGAGTGTGAGAATTCTGCGCCTCAATATCTCAATGTATTTTGAGGAATTCATCATTCCATTCACTGGTACAAGGCCTCCAGGTCCACTGCAAGTAAAGAATCCACAAAACATTTGCTTGGGGGTGGGGTGTTTGACTGTCTGAATGCAATGTTCAGGTCGTAAAGATTCACCTGGACTTCGTCGCACAACAGAAGCTTTGTAGCCATGCACTTCAAGGTGAGACTCATCTGAGAATATTACCTTCCTCCAATCAGCTACTGTCTATTTCTGGTATTTCCTAGTCCATTTTGGGTGTTTTGTCTTAATTCTAGCGGTCAACAATTGCTTCTTAACCGGTTTCCTGGATTTTTTTCCAACTTCAAGCAAGCGACGTCGAACAGTTGATGCCAAGGTAGATAGAGATTAGGTAAAGCCATCCGAAGATTGCCGATCTTGCACGAACGCGTGACGTCACCAGAGAGGGAGTGAGCTCGGCTCAAGCAGACGGCCCCTAGCATTTATATGGGAGATTCAGAGAGCGAAAGTATATTATTACTTTTAGGAGGGGAAAATTATTAATTGTCATCCTCCAAGATGGTATTGAGGCATCCTTTTAATGATTAGTAACATAATTGAAAACGCGCTACTTTTAAAAGGGGACAAATTACATGTGAAAAAATATATTTTGAAAATCCATATTCCTGAAACTTTCTGACCGATGCGCTACAAAGAAAGTTGCGTGTTCTCCTTTAGAATTTTCATTTTACAAATCGTAATATAATTTTAACAAAAACGTGACATGCTAAAGAAGAATGAAAGAGTTTTAAAAAATAGTTGATTAATTGACTTAGTTTATTTTACTTCGCTTATCTGTCACATATGGATAATCGCAAAGATGAGGATGCGTGATGATATGATGAAATTGAAGAAAGGAAAGTAGACCCATGCCCGGGCGGGGATTCGAACCTGGGGGCCCTTGGCATCGTAAAGTGTTGTGCTAACCACTTCGCCACGGAGGTCAGCATTACAAGGAAATAAACAGAAAATGACGATCATATGGCATCTACGTTTTAATATGCGAGAAACATTTGCGAGGAGGTTATTGAAGTAACAAATAATTATTACTAGACGTTGTGATGAAAATTATTAATATATCTGAAATATCGAGAGTTGACCTTGCAGTCTCTAAATGTACTTTTAGGGTTACGTAAAACCTTTACTCAAAATTGCTAGTGTAAATTTATAAGCTACTAAAATTTAAAACTTATTCCTGTTCGAAAAAAGAAACTTCCAAGTCAAATTAATATTTCGTATCAATACATATATTTTTCTTTCATGAGGCAAGGACAGTATTTGGAGGAGACTGTGGCTTGGGAAGGCTATAGCCCCGGATCTCGAACTGCAAAGGGGCTTCCAGTGGGAAAACATCGTCCAGAAGAAGGGGCGAAATGATTATTTTTAAATGGCTCAAGAATACAAAGATATAAGTGGACATTTGACAAGCTTAGTCTAAAACTTACAACTGAAATCGTACATACGCGCGTGTGTGTGTGTGTGGGGTGGGGTGGCTACGTGAGGTAACACAGTGGAATATGATTCACAATACTAAAATTAAAATAAATATGTGGTAACAATAGAAATCAAAATATGTTGTAGCTAGTGACTGCGCAATAGAAAAGATGGAGGGGTAAATCATATTTTCCCGGGGCAATCATGTTTATTATTCCGTTACATACGACACAAAAATGCATATTTTCGCTAAAAGAGCATTCATTCATTTATTTATTTTTGTCGTTATACTGGGGGCAGATAAGAGAGAGAGAGAGAGAGAGAGAGAGAGAGAGAAATTCTCCTGCCCCCCCTCCTTGTAGTGTGGTCACTGTCTATAGCTATGCTGGAGAAGATTGCACCAATTAATACGTTATTAAATAAAACAGATACTTTTAAAACTTTTAATCAAATTATTTGTGAACTATGTTTAAATTTAGAGAGAGCACATACCTATTTAATTTAATTTGGATGAGTTAACTTCTGAAGCCTGCCATTTCCGAGCCTTCTTCCGGTGTAACTGCACTGCCCTTTGAGCCCTAGCTGCTGCGTTCAGGTGGCGGAACGAGCAGAATACTAATTAAAACAAATATGTGACAAATATATATAAAAAAAACAACGTGTTGAAGCTATTGACGGCGCCAAAGAAAAGACAGAAGAGAAACGTGGAGAGTGCAGTGATATTTTACGGGAAGTAGTCACGTTTATTACACCCTTACATTTACATACAATATTAAAATGTTCTGCTTTTAGATCTCGCACAATGCCTTTTTCACAAAAATGGGCAATCCCGCATTTTTTATAACAATCTTGTCTTTTCGTTTACTTACGCAATTACCGACTGGAAAGGCTGTGATATTTTAGATTTCTTCCGTTAGTTTTCTGATAATAGTTTTCAAAACTTTCCATAGCATTTAGGCATGAATGCAGTTGACAAGAACAAAATAATCTTATTTTAAAACATAGAGCAAAAAGAAATCCAACGCGCTTAAGTTAAAACTCCCTTATATTGGAAGCCTGGAGAGAACAAAACAGGGGTTCCTTCGTAACACGATTTCTTGAAAACCATTTTACACATTTGAATCAACTTTGTGATAAATTGATTAGAAAGGATGAATCTTAACAGTAAAAGTTGTAACTTTTCCCCTGTTACTATATTTTAGAAGATATTCGTTGTCAAATATCTCAATATTTGCATAAGGAACCAGCCTTTTCCGCGCCGAGCTTCTCGATGATGACGTCATGTATCCACGGACAACTGCGCATACGATCTGCGCCGCCGAACGAACACCCCCTGAGTTGATGCATCAATACTGATCCCAGTAGAAAGCAAATCACGTTGCAGGTCCATATTTGTTTCGTATGGGTGAATTTTACTGTTTCTTAGCAGTAACGTGTCAGTTCTAGGTGTTGTTTTACGTTTTCTACCATACTTTCCTTTTCGTTTTGTAGAAAAACTACCAGTTGCCCTGTAGTTTCTAATAATTTTTGACACTTCTGATTTCCCAACACCAGCCACTTCAGCGATTTGTCGCACAGTCATGGATGTGTTCTCACTCAATGTAATAATTCTAAAACCTTTTCTGGGTGTTATACCCATACTGAAAACACGTAGGAACACGGAGCATAACAAATGCGTGTTTACTACAGCCAAGCACTCACAGAAGTCTGTTGGTTAACAATTGGCATTGCACCACAATGACAGTAATGAAACAACAAAAATGCTTCAAACCTTGCAATTGTTGTAAACATTATCAAGTTAGCTGATACTACTAGTATAAGTGTATGTTACGTATTTATTCGATTATCTCACATAAAGAGTAAAAAACTGTAAAAAAATGATTTTTCTCTCTGTCCGCATTAATTTGCACAGCACTGTATAAAAGTAACAAATTAATTTCCTTTATGTATAATTAATAATAATAGTAATATTAATAATATATTTTTAATTGAGTAATTTATTTTTACTTTTAATAACATTACAAATATGTATCTTATAATTTACACATATGTTTGTGGGGAGGAGGTTTGTAAATTAAGAACTTTCTCACCCCTCCACCAGTTTTCAAAAATTTTACACCCTGGCCACCATGTCCCTTTTCACTTAGTTGGAGAACTCC
>NC_139232.1:9770306-9864355 GCF_977018435.1 Lepisma saccharinum
AAGGTGGTTTGTTAATTAAGAACTTTTTCCCCCACCAGTTTTCAATAATTTCGCACCCTGGGCACCAAGTCCCTTGTCACTTAGTTGGGTAAATCTCAGAGCTTTCAGACCGAAGTAACAAGTAGAACGCGAATACGGCTTATGAATGTGGGGTTTGCTGTTCGGACCCTCATGCGCAATGAATGCTATTTTACAGTCTGGAAGTATCTGTCACTAGTCACATCAGTGTGAACATCCCGTGTCGCTTGTCCCATTGCTCTGAAAGTTTCCTTACACTCGTGTCGATAGCACTAAGGAAGTTTTGTGGGTTCCCCTTCTCGTTTCTTGCAATCATCATTATCATCATCGCCGCGATTAGTTTAAAGCGGAAGAAAATATACCAAAAATACAAATGCTTCAGTGGGTATATCTTTAAAACTTTAAAAAAGTTACCAAGAGTATTTCACGCGTATATTTTGTCCCGTATTATTAATGAAAGTATAACGATAACAGGACGTGGTCGACTGTCTAGAATGTTCGTTAATATCTTCGCGATCACTGTTCCAATTATCATAGCAATTATCACATTCATAGAAATGCTTCATGTAAAAGAACCTGACGTTGCAGCGAAAACTCCATTTACTTCCATTATAAGCAGACGAATACCATGCAGCTGTGGCGACACCTGCGCCTCTATAGCTCGACCACAAGGAAAAAAACCTTGAGTCGAAAGCGGTCGCGCATCTTCCCTGCCGTTATCGGTGCTCGGCGCAGTGTAGCCAGGTCAGACTTGAAAAAATCGGGAGATTGCTCCTTGGAAAACCAAAAGATCTAATAGTAGCGGATGAACGACGTTCTCGGGGGCGGGGCGGCATAGGGACGTCCGCAGATTCTTTCCAGCGAGGGGAGAAACAATGTATTTTTATCAGGCGGGTAAACGAGGCATATTACCCCGTAATAATGTTGCCCTCTCAGAAAACGCCAATTAAATTTGAAATTATCACGTTCCTACATCCTTATTATAATAATGGATGTAAATTACTGTGACTGAAATCAACTCGCACATCTGAAATAATAGGTACTTTTATGTCAACATTCATTTTCCAGAAAGGGAGGAGGTGGCGACCATCCTTGCACTTCCTTCTGGACGTCCATGCCGCTATATAATTTTGTAGAAAATTAAGTATTTAAGAATAGTATATTAAGGATAGAAAATTAAGTATTTTCAAGCCGATGAAAGTTTCTCAAGCAAATTTCTTGTTATTAACACTTACATGCTTTATTCGTCAGTTATGCTGCCTCTATGTTGCTGTATTCATATATATATATATATATATATATATATATATATATATATATACATACATACATACATACACACACACACACACACACACACACACACACACACACACACATACATGTATAAAATAATGTGCTCACGCTACGAAGTCAGTGTTTCTACCTCGTAAGGCAAGGACGTTTCACTGTGTTTGTGTCACTTCATCCATTTCATCAGTTTTTCATTCATTCATATTGTCGTACTTACCCGTAGAGGAACAAAAGCGACGTAAAATAACTAAAATACAAATACATTTTCGGGTGGGATAAAATACAACCATCTAAAAATAGTAATGTAGTAATAGAAATAAAATAATAATAATGTCCTAGCACATTTTAGTATCGTTTGGCATAATTTCCCAGTTCAAACAGCACTTTTCATGGCTGAGTGGAGTCCCACTCTACCTCTCCCCTCCATGTTCAAGTAAGATGAACAGGAAACTTGTTGTTGAGCAGTCCGTTGGAGGTGTCATAGCAATAGTTTATTATGGAATTCTTCCGAGAAATCAATAGGTCTGGCAACAGTGACGTTGTCCGCTCTGAAGGCTCCTTCCCCCAGTCCTTTTCCCCGCCCGACAGCGCTATGAGGTTCTGCGCAGGTTTCATTCCTTGTGGTTCCACTATTCGCGATTAAAATTAACCGATGGGCCATCTGGTGGGATTTTCAGGAAGTACTCTAAGTAGGATACGTTGTGTTGAAGTCGTTTAAAGCATGGGGAATATGCGAGAGATTAAGGTCTACTGTTCAGGTTTTCTTTTTGCTCTAAATCGTTTTATGGGTCAGAACAAATTAAAAGTTTTCATGTGTTTCCACCCCGTGGAATCAACAAAATGAAATTTGTTAATAAATCAAGGAAAACGTAATTGACAGAAGATTGGTATGGGGGATATAACACTGTAATTCGGCAAGGAAATTACGAAGAATGCACGAGTCTGCTTACATTATTTTTTCGATATATATATTTTCATGAAAGTAAAGTTTTAAATTGTACTTTATAAATAAAGTTTTTTTTTTCGAAAAATCTTGAAGCGTCTTACCCAATGCGTCCATGTATTACCGGTATTACGTATGTGTGAAATTTGGAACAGAGAGGAGATGAAAATAGTTTGAGAACGAATTAATGTCAAATGTAACCAGAAAAAAAAGTGGACATGCTAATTTTCATGTTTCATTCAGTACGATGTCCTTTTTCAGTGAGTATAGTCTGGTCATGAAATCGTGAATATTATTATTAAACCAGCCTTTCTCTTTCGAGAAAGAACTGCAACGATATGTTCGCAATTTTCTCCTGTCCCAGCTTTTCAAGTACAGGTCAATTTCAATTCCTTTATTTTCAAATAATTTCCGAGAACCCCAGTTACATGACGTGCAGATGATACAGCACTGCTTTGGACAACCAGTGCGTATACATAGTTTCGTCTGCATTTTCCGTGTTATTTTTGCCTATCATAATTAAATCCTTCGTTCTCAGTACAGCTTCACGTTTGTTAGAGTACCTGGAATTCACATCGCATTCGCAATATTTAAAAATAATGCGTAATTTAAACGTTTTCTACCATACCAGTCATGACAACACGCTGCTATTTTGTACTACTGCTGAATGTAAACAAAGATTTGTCCTACTTAGAGCGGCCATATTGGAAGCGACACTAGCGCTCAGGTGGTAATTTTAATCGCGAATAGCGGTATCATATTCGAGTGGAACCAGCCAGAGCCCAGAACAGTGTCGTTTTCCACGCTACGTTATTCAAGGCGCTGTAGCACAGTGTGTGCTGTGGTTTTCGGAGTTAAAATCTTACGTTTTAGTGCGGATAAAGTTCCAAACAACGTATGGGAAACCACCCCCATCGGCAACGGGAAGTGTGTCGGATTTGCCACGCAGTCGAAGGCCAGGAACGAGTGACGATGTGATTCAGACAGTGCAGGACAGCGGAAGACACGGTAAATGGCAACACTTATCTGAACATGCTGCAGACATTCCTTGTGCCAGAACTTAATAGGTTAGGCATCTCATCAATGAGGTCCACGTGCAACAAGATGGGCACCGCCGCATTAAGCCCTTGAAGTTCGGCAGTTTCTTAACGAACAATTTCAAGAGAGATGGATTGGCTGAAGGGGACCCACACCTTGGCCTGCAAGGTCACCACACTTGTCACCTTGCGATTACTGGCTGTGGGGACATGTAAAGACCGAGGTGTATTCACAGAAACCTGCTAATCTGGACGACCTGAAGGACAAAATAAATTGACGCAGTTAAAAGTGTAATTTTCATTTCTTTGAAGTGATCCTGCCTAATGTGTTCAACTGGTGCATTGGAAATCTTCAAATCATCAAAGTGACAGGAAGCTGTTGCATTTGTTTTACAGCAAATATTTTATTTTTCTATTGTCGCATAATTAATGCCCCTTGCATATTTTTTTTTATTTTGAATTTCTTACCATGTAGTTATTCAAAATATATTTGCCACTGTTTTAAGTATTCTCAATTTTACACATCCTTTTTATTTTCAATCAAAAATATTTAAAATAAAATTAATTGACTGTCTTCTTCAACGCAGGCTCCAGTGTCAACTTTCAAGAGAGTCGTAAATTTACTTACATTGAGGTAGATAGTTCAATTCTATTTAAAAGATGCATTTATATTTTCTTATTTTACTTCCCTTTTCTGTCACA
The DNA here is from genome assembly GCF_977018435.1 of Lepisma saccharinum. NCBI lineage: Eukaryota > Metazoa > Arthropoda > Insecta > Zygentoma > Lepismatidae > Lepisma > Lepisma saccharinum. The sequence continues at coordinate 9,774,300 of NC_139232.1, forward strand.
TTTTTCTAATCGTGATGATGATGATGATAGTTAGATGGAATTTATAAGGATACAGTTTTATAAAGGAAATGGAAAGACCTATTTGTGAGAATGTATACTACGTAGTACCAAGGTCATAATTTCATGTTAGTACTGTGATGCATTTATAAGTGGAAGACTTCTAACGTAACTTCTATTGGCTATTGTATATGAATAATAATTTCATTTAAATCTCTTCTTGTGTACCACACGGATAGAATGGTGAATCACATATGGTACATAAACACACCACAACATATAAATTGTCTTGATCTGTTTCTTTTTCGTAAAAAATAGTTGCTAAGAACTTTGTGTTAATGTGTCTGGTGATTTAAACACGAGGAAACATAACAAACATCCTCACTTTTTTAAACGAAATTTCTTCTCGCTTATTGTTAACAAATGTCCCTAATAGGTGCGCCGTACGAACAATCATGGCAGCCGCCGTCGCAACCAACTGTGGCTTGGCTTCTGTGCCCTTCCATACTCTGATTTCAAAAATCCTAGGCTTAATTATAAGTAGAGGCCGGATAGTTATGCACTTAAAATACCTAAAATATGCACTAAAAATGTGCAGAATATGCAAATAAATATGCAATTTAGAAAAACGCCTTATCTTTTTTTTCAAATGTTCTCTTCCAGTTACTGCAAGAACCTACATGTAAGCAGATGTTTGTTCTTTTTTTCACCTCATACGATTTAGCATGTAAAGAATGCAAAAGTTGTAGTTCTGAATTCTTCCAAACAATCTTGTTTATTTTCCACTGCTGTTTTATAAATGAACGAAACATTACAATACTTACAGATCATGATTGCTCTTGAATTCAACATTATATCTCACATTTTCAACCTTTAAATCCGTTCTGTATTTAACAACAACAAGAATACGTATTTTTATACTGAGAAAATGCTAGCTCTACTTTACAAGATACAATATTTAAGGCAACATTATCTACCACGCCAAGTTCATGATCATCTATATACCGTCCGTTGCTATGTACAGTCACGGACACTTCTGGGTTGTAACAACCTTACTGAAGAAGCACTGAAGCAAGCCATCCATGTCTGACCACCAAGCGCCTTGTGACTAGACAACCCAACCAGCATTGCAATTCTGCGGTTTGTATACCAGTCACGGGTATACATCTCTGTAAATTGAGTAGTGATGCCAAAGAGAAATACGAGATGAAGATTGTCCTTCGTAATGTCTCGTGTTCTCGACATGGAATAATACTCGGTCCACGTTACGTTCCATTATTTAATGTTGTTTGGGAACGAACCTGACGGACTGGGTTTATATTTTCACTCCTTGCATTACAGTAAATCCCATATTTTACAATTATATTAATGCTTTGAACGAAAATAATGCCCAGAAAAACATCGAACACACGTTCACACCATTCTTCTCACACACATGCACGTGAAAACAAACACACAAACTAAGTTTTAACTTCCAATTGAATGTCCAAATAACAGTAAATGGAGAAGCACGATATGCGAAACATGGGATTTTTCACAGAAAGAATGCGTCTATTTGTGACATACGTGGTTTCTATTAATAGACAATGAAACAGTTATGAGAGAAATTAACATGCATTTTCGTCTTCAGGTGCTGAGGAAGGAAACAGACTGACTGGAAAAAAGAAAACATGGTGCTATTGATAGAGTGTTGGTTAGCGTACAGAGCTTTCATCAGTGAACATGCTGATGATGTTCGATCCCCACCAAGGACAATTTTTTTATTCTTTTCTATTAGTGAAGAAGTATGTAATATTGTTTTCTAGGCATTTTGACGAAAGGATACGCATCAAATTTGTTCGTTTAATCTGTATTTTCATTATTCTAATAAGTTCTCTATCGCAATGGGATATAGATATTCTCTATCTAGGCGATGGATATCTTCTCAATGGTTACGTAGCTACGATTCTCCAGTCCCTTCCACCCACTTGTCTTATTTATTTACTTCATTTCATATCTAACGAAAACACACAGATATAGTTAGAACAAGAAACACACCTCGCGTCGAAGGTTCCAGACTCGAGTTCTGGCTTTTTTTGCGAGGGTGATTATTCTTGTGTGTCTGTTTATCATCTTTGTCAAAAAAATATTCCTCATTATTGCCGTGATTAACCTAGGGAGAGACCAAAGCGACTGAAATAACAAAAGTACAGAAAATGCAAGACACATCTGCCTAGGAATGTTATACCAGAGCGTATAGAAGGAATAGTGTGTGCACTCCCTGAGTTGCCGTGGTCCACCGCCTAGATGGCAGTGGTGACGTTTGAGACTGCGCGGAAGATGCTCGCGTTGCTTACATAGCTAATTACATAAGAAACAAAAATGCATGTTACTTACGTTTGGAGAAAAGCTCAGCAGCTGGATAGTTTGAAGAATTTCGGAGATGATTTTGCTGTCTTCGAGGCACTTAATTCCTTTCTTATCTCCTTGGTGCGGAAGAAAAATCGACATTTCAGATAGTGAAATACGAGTTTAGGTAGCGTACGCAGCACATGATCCTCATAGCATCCTAATTGCGAAGTTTTTACAGCAATTATATTTAAATTGTCCAAACACTTAAAAAATATATATATCACCCCATAAACTATTAGCACATGATAATTTCTCTGCAACAACATCTTCCACTCGTAACAGCACATCATAAACACTTTTCGATGCATAGGTAAGGTATTTACAGCCGTCACTCGAACCATAGTCTTGGACAGGGGCGCCGACTTGTCAAAATTATTGGGGGGGGGGGCTCTGATCACTGAAATAAATTAATGAATGAATCACTCTCCCTTTTTTAAGTTTTGGCCTCAGTGTTCGGAATCTCATAAAAGCCCATGAATTCCTCAAAAATATCAATTTTAACAATACTCATAATTACATACTTAGTATATAATAGTAAGTCATGTGTTTTGCTGTCTCTGGTCATAGCCCCCCCCCCCCCAAAGTTGATGGTCTAGAACATTTCAAATGTAAATTTAAAGTTAAGTTCATGTGGCACAATTCAGCCCCATGGAGTCGGCGCCTATGGTCTTGGATTAGCGTAAGTGAGGCAGGTACGTTAGTTGGTTCCCCGTGCAGAAAAGTTGTACACAGTGTACAATGCGTCACTTTTGAAATATACCGGACTGTGTATCCTGCCAAATGATATACCAAGTATTCTTTACCAACACTTTGTTCATTTAAGTACGGTATGTTGTTTTCCCAGTCCGGTATTTGAATTTCATCTTCAACAATGGAAATTTTTTCCCTTATTTTATTTTCAGGTTGCTTCTTCACCGAAAGATTTTTATTTTCGGTTGCTCTTGCCAGAGTTCGCATTCATTAACAAGACGTCAGAGGAGATTCAGTCCTGTATTCACAGTTTCCGCCCGAAAATAAAGCAAGTTTTGCTGGTACGTAAATTGATTGCACATATGTAAGTGCAGAAAATCCACAGTGGAGGGATGATCATCACAAGTGAACGACCGCAATATACCAAAATGGCGTTCTAGAGGATCTTGATTAAATTTTCCTGTCAAAACGTACTTGTAATTGTTCTTCCACAAATATTCGGACACGTCTAAAGTAATTAGTTTCTAAAGTCACTCTTAAGGACTCTAGCGTTTTTTTTTTTCTGAAGCGTGGAATTTCGATTATCTCTAAGGACAGCATTCCATTTTATTAAAGTTGTATGTGCTTCTGATCCTTTATATATTGCCTGTGCAGGAGTCATATCCAGATCTACAGCCGGGTACGAAACACGTAGGCATCTTGTAGTTTTCGCTCGCTGTTGTCTCAAACACAATAATAATGCGTTGAACGCAAGAGAAACTAGTCACAACGGATCAATCACAAATCTAACGACACTAAACTGAATAACGTAACAACGTTGTCATTAATAAAAGTACACAATGTTATTCTAGCACAACAAAACACAACGCTCTACATAATGCGCGGCCGCGCTGCAAGCAGAAGACGCTCGTCGCAAGCGAAGGTGCTGCCAGTGTTTCTGTGGGGCACCACTCTATTCACTTGGCTTATGGGAAGAAACCGAAGTGCGCACACTTCCTCTTCTATACGCTCTGGTTATACCTTGGGAATTAGCAATCTGAAAATTAACTTGCGTTTCAGTCGACTACTTGCGAAAGAGTTTCGTGTTGTCTCGTTTGGAGTGTTATACAGTCTGCCTGCAGCTCGTGCAGGTATCAGTTCGAAGTGAGCTCGCTCGTCGCGTGAGAAGGCTTAGCGATCGAACTGTCCGAGTTAGCTAGGGCCGTATACGGTTTGCTAGTGTTGTGTTAGTTCTTTTTTTTTCCTTTGAAGTGCAAGCGAGGTCTTGACTACAATTACTGTGCGCCAGTGAAGATACGATGAAATAGATCACGATGAATACACAAAGAGAAAACACCTTGAAATTTGTTTTCATTGATGTCAAAACGCGACCTACGTCATTGGATTTTCATCGATGGTTTCATGATGTCTACCAAGTGCCTACGAACCAAGTGCTCAGTTTTGAAATAGATTACTTTCGTAAGTGTTTGTACGTGAAATTTGCGACAAAAGTGGTAGGAGAACGGTTACTAAATGATTTTGGTGCTGAGGTAATTTATAGTGACGTAGATGGTGATCATAAAGTTGAAGTAGAATGGGCCCACCAGCGACATGTAATTGTCAGAATCCATGTAGTCCCAATTGAATTAAGTGCAGAAGTGATAAGTCGTGTCATGAGGTCTTATGGGGAAGTGTTAAAAATTGAAGACGAGACATACTCTGCAGACCACATTTACCCTACTCGAACTGGACGTGTATTGATTAAAATGATACTACGTAAACCCATACCCTCGTATGTAATCATGAATGGAGACTCCTATTGGGTAACATACCCTGGGCAGGTTCGTACCTGCCTCGCGTGCTCCGGAGAGGGTCATGTAGTGGCGGAGTGTCCTAAGCGTCGTTCCACTGTCAACCAGCCCCGCAGGGGACCGGTTAATATATCCGCTGACAATGTCGCAATGGTATATGAACCAACTGTGCTACCCGTACGGACTAAACCAAGAGATTCAGCTCCACCAGTTGCAGACGTCCCTGTGTCAGGAGATAACAATGGAGGGAACACGGATAGCCCCAGAATCACCGACGAGGAGACAGGTACCAGACAGGAAGTTAGTGTGAAGAATGCACCCACAGGACGGGAAGAGATGGAGCAGCCAACATTGACCACTTCGGAGGAGATGCATCACATACCCCCGCCCCCACCCCCAAGTGATTTGTTCGCGGAGGCAGAATTCCCCGTAGTTACCTCTCCTAGGAAATCACGGTCAAGATCTGTATCAAGGTTACGGTCAGTGGCGGAAGAGTCCATGGTGCTACGTAGAAAGAAGAAGAAAAATAATGAATGCGTAAGTTCCACAATAGTTCATAACGAATTTAGAGTAGAACCTGGTACCCCAAAACAAGATGTTTCAAAGGTTAGTTTAACAAGTAATTCAGCAAATGTAACTAACGAGAAACCTTCGACGAGTAACAAACTTACCCCAGATTTATTTAGTGGAAAGCATAGTTAATGCATTCTAGGCAGAAATTAGAGTTTAGTAATGTTGAAGAAAGTAAGTAAGTTTAGTTTTTTTTTTTTTTGTGGACAGTTATAATCATGCAAACATTTACCTTGGCATCTATAAATTTGAATCAAATGCGAAGTCAGACCAAACTAATTGCTCTCAATGACTTTCTCATTCAATCGTCTATTGATGTGGCCCTCTTACAAGAGGTAGCCATAGACGATTTTTCTGTACTGAGCATGTTTAAAGTATACAACAATTTTACTCCTTTTGCACAAGGGACTGCCATAGCATGTAGACGACACTTGGATTTACGTAATGTAGTGCCCCATCCCACGGGCAGACAAATAAGTGTCAAATTAGGCTCAGTGTTTCTCTGTAATGTGTATGCTCCGTCAGGAAGCCAAAACAGACGGGAAAGAGAAGATTTTTTTTCAACAGTTGTAGGGCCCGAGTTGACATCCCACACACTAGACACTATACTAGTGGGAGATTTTAACTGCGTAATTCGTTCACAAGATCAAAATCCAGGATACAACTTCTCACGTGCGCTCTATGAATTAACTCAGGGGTTACAACTGCGCGACGCTTGGATACACGCCAACGGCGACAGTCAAGGTTACACACATATCACCTCCAATAGTGCGTCTAGGATCGATAGGTTTTATGTCGCACCAAGATTTCAGGACTATATAATTAGTGTTCAAAATTTTCCAGTATGCTTTAGTGACCATAGTGTTCCAATTCTCAAAATAAATTTAGATTTGATCAAACCCAGACAAGGTAGCGGATACTGGCTTTTAAACAGCACATTATTACGCAATGGTAGTTATGTCCAGCTAATCAGGGAAACGTGGAACGAACTCAAAGCCTCTCGGCCAGTTCAAAAGACACTAATCGAGTGGTGGGAAACTCGAGTTAAGCCTAAATTTCGCCAGGTCAGTAAATTCTTCAGTGCAGAGGTTAGTCGAGATCAAAGAAACAAATATAATTTTTTGTATGCAGTCTTGCATGATCTCCATCGTTTAGCACTGCAAGGTAATTTCGATCGTCCCTATGCAAATGAAATAAAAGCGCAATTACTTGCTATACATAGGAAACGAAAATCTGCAACAATAATAAAGAGCAAGATTCTTCCTATAGACCCTGACGAGCAAGCCACCCTAAGTCACATTCTTCAAGAACATAAAAACGCCAGGAGTCATGTTATTCATAAATTAACTTTAGATTCCGGTGAAGTTGTCACCAGCCCTCATAGTATACACGACATGTTTTTGCAATACTATAAAAATCTTCTAGGTCAAGCCTTTAATCCCACAGAAACGCAATGTAATTTTTTGAACTACCTCCCTGCACCACTGACGGAAAATGAACGAACTGAGCTCACACAACCGTTTAGTAAAAAGGAGGTTCATGATGCAGTATTCAAAGCTCCTAGGAATAAAACTACAGCCGAAGATGGACTACCATCAGAATTCTATCAATGTTTCTGGGATCTAATAGGAGACGAATTAACGGAATGGGTCAACGAAGTGTTGAAAACAGGGACAATAGGGAAGTCCAGTAGCACGGGAGTTATAGTGTTAGTTCCCAAAAAAGCAAATCCAAAATTCGTTACAGATTTTAGGCCAATTTCCATATTGAGTAGTGATATCAAACTTATAAGTAGGTGCATAAATCAGCGTCTAAAAAAATATATGGTTAAACTTATTGGCAATTTACAGTTCGCTTGTAATACGTCTCAAAGTATCCATCACTTGCTGCAAACGATAAGAGACGTAATAATTACCAAACAAAATAAGAATGCATCAGAGGCAATTCTATCTTTAGACTTTTCCCAAGCTTATGACAGAGTGAGTCACGAATATCTGTACAAAGTCTTAGAAGCATATGGCTTCGGAGACACTTTTATGAATTGGATAAAAACATTATATAATCATATGCTGCTAAAACTCAAAATAAATGGTTTCTTGACAACAAGTTTTAAAATGCGACGGGGTGTACTACAAGGTAGTCCCTTGAGTAGCACATTGTACGTCCTCACAATAGCCCCCTTTTTGTTTAGTATCCAGCATCATTTACAGGGTATTTCTATGGCTTCCACCACAATACAAGTTGGCAGTTTCATGGATGACGTCACGATTTTTCTCAAGGATGAAAGAGATCTGTACAGTGTTAAAAGCCAAATACATACTTTCGAGCTCACATCAGGAGCAAAACTAAACAATCGAAAGTCATTCCTGATGCCCCTTGGCAAGGAGAATCCTTTCACAAACAATACGGAGATCCCTGTAGACAAGAAAATAAAAGTTTTAGGTATAAACTTCTATGCAAATATCGATGAAACGATCGAAGCTAATAGTAAAGTTACGTGCGAGAGGGCAATCTACGTCCTAAGAGTGAACAAGATGCGCTCTCTGAGTTTAAAAGCACGAGTCAGATTTATTAACGTTTTTGCTCTCTCTAAACTTTGGTATGTAGCAAAAATCCTGCCTTTCAAACCACAGCACTTAGCCAAGGTCAACAAAGCTGTTGGCTGCTTTTTGTGGCACGATACAATTTTCCGGGTGGCAATAAATGAGGTCACGTTATCAGAGAAGACAGGTGGGTTGGCACTAATACACGTGAACACACAGGCAAGAGCATTGTTTGTACAGACTGGCCTTCAAACAGCGTTCTCGCTGAACGAGTCAACGACCCAAGCATGTATACAGATGATAATACAAAACATTCCATTAGAAGCTCCCATCGATATCCAAAGTATCCCCAAAAGGTTTTTGTTTTATAAGGACATCGCTTTACAGGTATGCTACCAGTTATTACGACATGAGACAATTACACCATCTGTTAAAAAGTTATATAGAGAAATCAATAGTTCCAAGCATGCCGTACCACGGATAGTCAGGGATTTCAATACACATAATTGGCCACAAATATGGGAAAATGTCTCCGCCAAACACCTTTCAAAAGCGGGCCAATCAATATGGTACAAAGTGGTTCATCGTGTTATAGTGACAAGAGATAGGACATACCAATATGGAATCAGCGACTCTCCTAACTGTGTATCATGCAACGTGCCTGACTCTTTAGCCCACAGGATAACAAAGTGTCGCAACTCCTCCACGGCGTGGAACAAATTGCGAACAATGCTCAGTCGTATATGCCGCACCTCAGTAACAAAGTTTACGGATACAGATATAGTTTTTCCTGACTTCAATTTTTTTCCACCAACAAAACAACGAGCAGTACAATGGTTGATAACAGAATACTTATTATATATATTTCACAATGACGAGAGCAGTTTTCAGAAACAATTCAGTATCTTCTTGCAAGAAAAATATGAAAAAATTCCTCTCCAAGCAAGGAAGAAATGGTATGCAAATTTCTTATTAGTGCTTTATACTTAATTTAGGTCAAACAAAAATGTAAAGGTTAACCAGATAGAAATACAAATTGTAATAGCAGTAATACACTTATGTAAAAACAATGTAATTCCATAACTTGTATAACAGAATGAGACAATAAAAAAAAAAAAAAAAAAAAAAAAGAGTGTTGGTTATCGTGTCGGACTAGCATGCGGGCAACCCGAGTTCGACCCCAGCGGAAGGAAAGATTTTTTTTGTCTAATTTCATCCAACCTTATTTATAAAACTGAGGTTTCTGCAAAACCTTTTGAATTGCATGCCACTTCGTATGTTGGTAATCTGAAAGCAGCAAAGATGAAAATTTGATGTTCCGAAGCGACAATGTATTTGTGTATGTGTTGAAAAAAGGCAGTTATTTATTAGCGAAAAACATGCAGCCACGTGATCATTGAGAAGGCTTCCTAGTTGGCAGTGCTAATATGGCAGTAGCTACAGTATGTCAACACACACCATCTTTCACGTTTCCCGTAAAATGATTACCTTTCCACGTTTCAAAATCATGAGTGCTGTCTAAAGCAATACTTTGTTACTTGCGTTTGCATGTTCGAATCTAAAGAAATACGAAACTTTTTTCCCAACAAATGACATTGAAACCATTGTGAGATTCTGCAGGGTATATCAGAAGTCCCTTAACACCACTTGTAAAATCCGCAGTGATGTATTTTCATGGAATTTGATATGCGTGATACGAAATATGCCTAGGGGGACACCTTTTGGAGTATGTCACGGTGATGGCCGCCATTTTGGTTTCGCCATCTTGAATTCATTCTTTTTTATTTAAAATGATGGGTGGGTCATGTGATACATCACCATAGGCTAGAATTTCGTCAGGATGTCAAATCTGATATCAGATTTCATGTAACTTCATTTGGTGAAGAGTTATTGATAACTGAAAGTTATGTTTACATGTTTGTTGCAGGTGCTGAACCATGCCGTTAACAACTGAGGAACGCATCCAGATCGTCAAATTGTGGGGTGGGAGAAGTGCCAGTGCAGCGGCTGCCGATTTCACCCTGCGTCATCCAGAACATCACCCTGTGTCACATGTTGCAATGGCACAGTTATGAACCAAATTCGAGGAGACGGGCACGGTCGTGGACAGAACGCGTAGTGGACGACCGCGGACAGTCACGGATGAAGCAACAGCTACGGCAGTGCTACCCAACTTTTTCACCAAATGAAATTACATGAAATCCGATATCAGATTTGACATCCTGACGAAATTCTAGCCTATGGTCATGTTTCACATGACCCACCTATCATTTTTTAAAAAAAGTTGAATTCAAGATGGCGGAACCAAGATGGCGGCCTTCACCGTGACATACTCCAAAAGGTGTCCCCCTAGGCATATTTCGTATCACGCATATCAAATTCCATGAAAATACATCACTGCGGATTTTACAAGTGGTGTTGAGGGACTTCTGATATACCCTGCAGAATCTCACACACTGTAACCATAGCTGCGTAGCCACTGTTTTTTTATTAACAGGCCGGGATTCACTCCGCTACGGAGGTCGGCGGGAGGTAAATAGGAAGTTCTGTTGTTAAGAAGACAACACACCCAACGTTAAAACCTAAAATTAATTTTTTGTAGCATGGAAGAAGTTTCGTACATTATTTATATATATGTACATTTGGACACGCAATATGCATCTATCAAAAAACGTGGAAAATATGCATTTGCATATGCAATATGGAAATAAGTAAAGCGGAAACCCCAGAAAAATGCCCTCCTCCACCCACATACATTCGAAGGCATGCGATATTTTCCCGGTGCCTTAAATTATACCGGAACGTCAGTTACGCGAAACTGTTTACCGGATTTCTCCGTCTTCTATTTGTTCTTTATCATTTATTTGTAATTTCCATTTCTTTACATGAAGGTATGATATAATATCATACCAGGACAGGACCTATGATTATTCAGTGTCCAGCATAATCATTGGTTTACATAGAAAAGTGTTAGTATTATTAAAATGTGCATTTAGTATAGGTTACTGTGTAACCGAGGCTAAAGCTTGGAAGTGTTAGGACTACAATTATTAATCTTTTTATCTTGAAGTTAGAGAGAACAGGTTAGTAAAAGAAATGTTAATACAAGTATAGCGTATGCAATATGAGATAAAGGAGATATTATGTTAGGGATTTAAGGTTAATAAAGTTACTAATTGCGCGTAGTAGGAAGTTAAAATACCTCTATTAGTTGTTAATTTATAACAATTAAAAGTTATTAATCACCATGAATTTGTAAAGGGCTAGTAAGAAGTGTGGAGATTAGTAAATGCGAGACGCAATATGCAAAGTGAGGAACTAATCCGGCCCGAATTATAAGCCTATTGGTTTATATTCTTCCAAGTTAGAAATTGAAGCTCTAATCTAATCGAGCAGACAGAATCTTTTTTTCAAGAACTGTATCACATGTATTTGATATTTATTGATATTGGTACGAGCCCTTCGGCTGTGCGTATCTTACAATATTGTTACATAAACACCCCGACCTTAAACATGCACCCCATTTATCATACATTCAGAAACATTTATAAACAGAAACATTTGGAAAATAATTACATACTATGTACATATATAAATAGCAATGTGGTCCTCTTCTTGCATTTGAGATTGTTCATTTTCACAACACTACATTACACGCTCCACCTATGCTTGAGCCCCTGCTGTTCCGTACCCTTCACTTTCACTGACTCCTTGCAGCATTTTCCTGCGCTCCCTCCAAACTGCATGTAAATAGGAGCCCAGGGCTTTGATATTTACATTCGTTATACCACTCCTCTCCTTCCTACATATAGCCTGGATGGTCTGCTCAATGCTGTCCCTTGCACTGTCCCCCCATTTGCGTTGTCTGAGGGGTGCCGACCAAACACACTCGTGTAGGATGTGAGCCCTCGTCTCCTCTTCGCCGCATAACGTGCAGATGGCACGACCGTCCGGCCCCTTGAGTTTGTGTTGTCTCCACCCCCCCTAGCAGGAACCAGGCGAATCCACTTCTTTGCTGGTACGTACACGTATCAATGTATCGTTTTCTCTCCCATTCCACCCACACCCCTGGCGGTTGTGCGGCGACGAGCGTTACCTTCTCCCTACATTCTGCCATGATGTCTTGCCTGCTACCGTCCACCAACCTTTCCCTTATGATTTGCAACATCCCAGTTTCGCACCTCCCGCCCCTCACCTCTTCCCACAGTTCCCCCAGACCCATTCTGTACAAGTCGTCCTTAATTCCACTTGCCCAGTGGCGTGCGAACCCTTCCTCAATCTGAACTCGCAGACACTGTCCTTTCAGTGAGTCTCCGGCCCCTTGTTCCAGCGTCATCCAGTACTTGAAGCATCTCATCCTCGCTTCGACATCCTCCCTATGTTTTCCCATATCCCTCAGGACTCCACACGTGCTTGCACTCGTGCTGGTTCCCAGTATTTGCTTTAAAAACCGCGCTTGTATCTGATTTGTTACTCGCCCCCCTACCCTCCCCCATTGTTCCGCGCCATAAAATAGGGTTGCTTTCACCGTTCCTTCATAAATTTGGTCCAGCAATCTCACACTGACTGTAGGGACACTCCGTTGCAGTCGCTCTACCTTGCCCAGCCCATAACAAGCTTTTCCCTTTCTGCCTCAGCGTGATGCCTAGATAGGTGAAACGTTTGACCCTTTCAAGCTCGGAATCCCCATAGGTCCACCGCTCCTTTGCTGCAAAAACATAACCTTTCTTGAACGCCATTATTTTAGTTTTTCGTGTATTTACCTTCAACTTCCATGTTGTGCAATATTGTTTAAGTCTGTTCAATCCCCGCTGTAACCCCTGTACTTCGTTTGATATTAAAACGAGATCATCCGCATAGAGAAGGATTGGTATCGGTGTCCCGACTATCTCCGGTGTTTCAGCTCCTTCTTCTCCCACGAAGCTAGCAACGTCATTAATAAAAATAATGAAAAGTAAAGGTGAAAGTATGCATCCCTGCTTGACGCCTACCGTGCTCTCGTGCTGCCCAGACACCACCCCCTGCCCACATTTGACACAAAATTTGACCCCTCTGTACATATTCATTAGCGTATTAATAATTCTAGCCGAAACCCCCATGTCCCATAACTTCCCCCATAGCATTTGCCTATTGATAGAGTCAAACGCCTTTTCAAAGTCAACAAAACAGCAATATAATTTCCCCCTTTTCTCGTTTAATTTGCTTTGAATCAGTGTGTTCAGGACAAAAACATTATCTACAGTGCTATAATTGGACCTGAAACCAGCCTGCAGGGGGGGGGGTCAGTTTATCAAAAATATCGGCCCATTTTCTCAATCTGTTGTATAGGATACTACAATATACTTTCCCTAACACGGGCAGGAGAGAAATACCTTTGTAATTATTAGTGTCATTTACATCCCCTTTCCCCTTGTATAGAGGACAAATAACGCTCGTTTTCCATATTTTGTACGTACATCAGGGGCGTATATTCTAGGCTAGCTAAGGTATCTGCGAAGCCTTAAGCCTAGACAGTAAAATACAGAAGAAAAATATATTATAAACATTAGGAACTGTGAATAAATTTACTCATTTTAATTAAACAATAATGGCGATTCTGAAGTTGGCAACCTGAAGTGTTAGGAGTTGGAAACCTGAATTGTTAGGAGTTGGCAACCTGAATTGTTTGGAGTTGGCAACCTGAATTGTTTGGAGTTGGCAACCGGAATTCTTATGAGTTGACAACCGGAATTCTTATTAGTTGGCAACCTGAATTCTTAGAAGTTTGCAGCCTGGCTGACGTTGGGAGTAGTGTAATTGGTCCTATTATTGGCGCGATAAAGTATGAACCCCCCTCAAGCAGATTTGCCTACACTTAAAACAAGCTCAACATGCCCATATGAGCTTTTTGCTCAAGTGTGGAACTCTGTCTAATCCAAGATTTTTGTAAAAATGCCCTCGGGAATTTTCCGAGAAAGTATGACCCCCCTCAGATTGATTTGCCTACACTTACAAAAGGCACTTCTGTGAGATTGTTGTCCATAAATTTGTTAAAAATATGCCCCTCTTGATATTTTTTTTGGACACACTTAAAACTAAGCCACCCTCACACACACACACACACACACACACACCCACACACACACATACATACATACACACCTACACATACACCCACACCCACCCACCCACACACACACACACACACACACACACATACACACATACACACACATATACACATACACACACACATATTGACGTTGACGTCGATTTTGACGTTGACGTTGACGTTGACGTTGATGTTGACGTCGACGTTGACGTTGACGTTGACCACACCCACCCACATACACACCTACACCCACCCACACCCACCCACATACACACCCACACACACCCACACCCACCCACACATATTTACTTCCGGTCCACGGTGTTATATTCTGATTGGCTTATTGTTTCAGCTATTTTCAATGCGGTCCGTGTTTAGGCTATATAAAGAGATTTTGCATTGCATATCAGCCAGTATTGTGAGAGTTGTTGAAGAGTAAGGTTGTGTTGTTGCAGTGCTGCTCATATTTTTTAAACACAAAAATATTGCAGATTTGTATAAATTGACTTACAAATCTATTTGATTTAATATATAGAATTTTTGACAACCTGTTAGAGGTTTATTAAGTTTAGAGTTTTGATTTGAACCCCAAGAAATTTTATATAAATACCAAAGCCAAAAATATTAACACACATACACACACACACACACACACACACACACACACATACACCCACACACACCCCTCACATACACACACACACACACACATACACCCACACACACCCCTCACATACACACACACACACACACACACAAATCACACTACTGAACCCAACTGATATTTTTTATTAAGCATAGAATTTTGATTTGAACCCCAAGAAATTTTATATAATAAACCAACAACAAAAATTCCAAAGCCAAACATATTTACACACTAAGTATACACACTAAGTATACACACTAGGTATACAAAACACACTGCTGAACCCAACTGATATTTATTATTAAGCATAGAATTTTGATTTGACCCCAAGAAATTTTATATAATAAACCAATAATAAAAATGCCAAATCAAAAACATTGTAATCAATGCAAAAAAAATATATCCAGCCCCAATTGGGCTAAGCATCAAAAGATTTGTAATCCAGACAAATACAGAACTCCCATAAAAATATGCTCTAAATGCCATAGAAAATATAGCATGGAATATTTCACATATAAACATAAAGATACTTGTTCTGCACAGTCATCAACATTGCCCCCACAACCATCTACATCTGGTCTGAAAAGAAAGCATGAAGCACCTGTTAATGCTGGACCGGCAAAGCAGCCACGCTATGCACCCATCCATAGCAGTTTTAATGCCCAACTTAGGGATTACCGGTTTGTATCAGAGCCAAGATGTGGTATTAAGAATTTTTTGAACAATATAAATCCTGATCTGCAGGCAATTCTAAATGCACAAAATGGCTCTTATAAGCTGTCCCTCAAATTGTTTACACAATATAAGAAACCAAATGGCACAAAATTTACACAGCCCCACATAACAGAAAATGTACCGGTATATTCAAATGCAAATTTAGACAAAATAATAAGCAGTTTGATAGATCAATTAAATATTAAACACTCTGAATTTGCAGCAAAAGAGTCTGGATGGAGCCTATGCGGTTCTCCACACAAGTTATATGTTAATATTTCTGAATTCAGCCCATTACAAGGTTCCACATATCTGCCATTACCTGCCAATATTAAAAAGAAAAGAGCCGTGGTTAATATAGAAAATAATGACGAGAAATGCTTTTTGTGGTGTATTTTAGCTGCTTTGTATCCAGTAAAGGATCCAGAAAGAATAAGTTATTATAAACAGCATGAACATGATTTTGATGAAGCAATGGAGGGTTTAGAATATCCAATGTCTATTCAGAATATTGATAAATTTGAAAAAAAAGGCCAGGAATATCAATGATAAACAATTATCTATTAATGTATTTATTTGTTCTACTGGCCGTGGCAATTGCTTGATAGCACCTCTCAGAATTAGTACATTTGATGATGATTCTGCTGTTCCGATTGATCTGCTCTTAATTGAAGGGGATGGCACACACCATTACACTCTGATACATAATCTTGAAGCTTTAGTCAGAACACAACAAGGCAAATCTAAGACAATATTCAAGTTGTGCAGAAGATGTTTAAGTGTATTTGATGGTAGAAAAATGGTGAAAGGGGTTCGTGAAAAAAATGCAGAAATTGCTAAAAACAAGTTAATTGAGTATCTGAAATACTGTGGCAATCATAAACCCGTTCATATGGTGATGCCTAATCCAAATGAAAATGCCAAATTCAAAAAGTTTGAGGCCTTGTTGGAACACCCAGCATATATAGTCTGTGATTTTGAATCAAATCTCAAACCTCTTGCATTCAGTAGCCCAGACCCTGTGGAATCTTCAATTACATCATACCAGTTACATGAACCTTCCAGCTTTTATTATGTGATTGTACAGGATGGTGTTGTTAGTAAAAAAGATTCATACATGGGACCAGATGCCATCAAAAAATTTGCACATAAAATAGAAAATGAGTGCCATGACATAGCATCTAATATCTTATTAAAATCAAAACCTATGATGCATTTAACAGAGAAACAGATTGAAGATTTCAACAATGCAGAAAAATGCCCGGTATGTGATTCTGAATTTTCAGATGCAAATATCAAGGTGAAACACCATTCCCATACAGATGGTAAATTCTTAATGGCCCTGTGTAATAGCTGTAATATTAAGATCCAGAGACCAAAATTTGTCCCTATATTTTGCCATGGTGCATCCAATTATGATTTCCATCATTTGATCAGGTACGAGGGGTTTGACAAGGAGAATTTAAATATTTTAGCAGAAAATGATGAGAAATATATTGCTATTAGCAAAATAAAAGTTAATGGTGTTCCTATTCACTTACGATTTCTTGATTCCTACAGAATTTTATCGGCTAGCCTGGCTACACTGGCCACTCAATTATCTGATGATCAATTCAAAATCACATGTGCTTTGTTTCCAAATCAGGACCTGAAATTAATTAGGCGGAAGGGTGTATATCCATATGACTATGTTACATATTTTTCTAAATTTGATGAGTCTGCTCTGCCACCACAACAAGCATTTTACAGCAAAATCAGAGGATCTGGAATCACTGATGATGATTATCACCATGCCCAGTTGATGTGGAACAATTTAAAATGCCAGACATTTGGTGATTATCACATGGCATATTTAAAACTTGATGTGACCCTCTTAGCTGATATACTTCAGGCATTCAGAAAATCTTCAATGCAAAATTATAAACTGGATCCAATATATTTTTACAGTGCTCCGGGGCTAGCATGGTCTGCAATGTTTTTAAACACTAAAATGCAATTGGATCTGATCCAAGATCAAGACATGTATCTGTTTATGGAGCAATGTATAAGAGGGGGCATGGTGCAATGTTCTCAGAGATATGCCAGAGCAAATAACAAATATATGCCTGATTATGATCCAGCACGGCCATCAAATTATATATTGTATGTGGATGCAAACAGCCTGTATGGTTATGCCATGATGGATAAACTGCCATATGCAGGGCTTGAGTGGGTTGAAGATTTCAATATTGAAGATCTTAAGGATTTTGATGACAGTGACTATGGCCTCTTCTTAGAGGTTGATCTGACAATTCCTGATGATTTACACAACACATTTTCTGATCTGCCCCCAATTCCTGAGGTTCAGTGCTTACCTGGCTCTAAACAGAAGAAATTGATGATGACTCTGGAGCCGAAACAGGATTATGTCATATATTACAAAAACCTCCAGTTCCTGATGCATTATGGTGTTCAAGTGACCAAAGTTGGAAAAGTTTTGAGGTTCAGGCACTCAAGTTGGTTGAAGCCATATATTGATACAAATACAGAGCTTCGAACATCTGCAATAAGCCAATTTGATAAGACCTTGTTTAAATTGATGGTCAATTCTGTGTATGGCAAAACAATTGAAAATGTCAGAAAACATACCGATGTTAAAATAATTACTGACCCCAGCCGGAGCAAAAAATTGATTGCAAAGCCTAATTTCAATTATAGAATAATTTATGATGAAAATATGGCACTCTTCAACATGAAAAAAAACAAAAATTAAGTTTGATAAGCCTATTTATGTAGGGGCTGTGATATTGGAATTGGCCAAATTACACATGTTAAAATTGTATTATAATGTGTTGAAGCCTTTTTATAAGGATCGTGTAAAACTGATGTACATGGATACTGATAATTTTGTTCTCAATATTCAAACAGAAGATGTTTATCAAGATATGTCACAGCGTGAATTGCTTGAATATTTTGATAGCAGTGAACATACAAAGATTCAACCCCACAACAAAAAGGTGCCTGGCAAGTTAAAAGATGAGACACTTGGTGATGTTATTGTGGCATTTGCTGGGTTAAGTGCCAAGATGTATAGCTTTGAAACATGTAGTGGTGTTGTTGCCAAAAAAAGCCAAGGGCATTGGCAGAGTAACTGTGGAAAAAGAGCTCCAATTTGAAGATTACAAAAATTGTCTCAAATCCCAGAGTTTAATCAGAACATCAGAATTCAGAATTCAGAGTGTGGATCACTTGCTGACTAGCAATATTGTAAGAAAAGTGGCTCTGGACCCACATGATGATAAGAGATGCATTTTATCATGTGGCATACATACTCTACCATGGGGTCATTGTTATTTGAAAAATGGCAATCAATGCCCAATTACAGAGCATGATTTGAAATAAATAAACATGCCTATGAACTTATTTGGGTTCAAAAAACAGGCTATTATGGAGCTGCCAACACCACAAGCCTCTTCTGATATAATATCTAAACTGAGTGGTTTATTAATTATTCATCTGAACAGCATACTTACAGATGTTGATGATGAAACAGGTAAAACATTGTACATATTTAACAATAATTTAAATCATTACCAATTACCTGTAGGTGGTCAATTACAATTTATTACAACCCCTGAGGGTGATGTTAAAATTTCAATAGGGAGAAATATTTATAGAATTAAGCACTCAAACATGATTTCTGGCACTGTTTATACTGTTTCTGCTGGTGACTGCTTATATATTGAGGTCCCAGGATCCTATGACAAGCTTATACCTTTTTTTATAGAATTAAGAATCAGATATTCTATAATAAATAACTACTAAATCAAAATGCCTAATGATATATTTGGCAATACAAGACATGAAGATCACAGTGATGAGATTCTGATGCTTGATGTCAGAGTCAAGAAATGAAGAAGTGATTTACAAGCTTTACAAACCACACTCAATGTCAGTTTTCAACTAGAAATTACAAATTTACAATCACAATGCATGGACCCTCTTCTTAAAATTGATTCTGAACTCAAATTATTGCTTCAGAAATATACTGATTTGGCCACATTGGATAATTTTCAAAGTTTAGAAGAGGCTGTAGCAGCTCTTCAAGCCAAATTTAAGACCCAGGCCACCAACTCTGAGCAATTGAAACAGCAATTGGAAGAGCAGATAAATAATGTCCAGACACAGCTCCAAACAATTGTCAAAAGCATAAAATCACAAGAAGATTTTGATCTAGTGATTTCCACTCTAAAAGAACAGATTCAATCATTACAGATACCTAATCTGGACCCCTTGAACAATGCCATAGCCGAGGTTAAAGAAAAAATTGAGACACTTGAAAATTTTATGAACAACTTGCCATCTTCTGATGCTTTGAGTGCAATAACTCGGAGTGTTGCCAACATTAAGCTGCAACTTGAAACATATGAAGATTTTGGAAAAATTCAAAGTACCATAACCCATCTTGAGGGCACAATAGCAGCAGTGCAAAATGATTTGACAAATGTACAAGAAACTCTAGAATCTCGCCTGCCTGGTATTGTAGATACCCTTGTCAGTGTCCAGCAACAGATCACAAAGCTTGAAAACCTCAACACTGAATCTGAGCTATCTCATTTTCATCACTTGATTGATGATATCCAAACAAAGCTTGAAATTTTACAACAATCAACACCCACTCAGGCAGATATAGCCCTTCTCCAAAATGCTATGCAAAATGTGGCTGATGCTTCTGAATTAAACAATGTGAAATTGGCACTTGAATCTTTGCAAAATACTGTATCAAATCTTCCTACATCACAGGAACTTAAAAATATTAAGAGAGCTGTGAATCGCATATTGAAATCAGAAGATATCAAGAATATCCAGACAGAGATCAAACAACTTACTCAGACAGTGGCCACTCTACCAACCAATCAACATATTAATGAACTGCATGCCCTGTTTGAGGATATCAGAAGACAGGTCCATGATCTTACAACCCAAAATTCAAAATTGGCAGTTGTTGAAAATTTACAGCAAATTGTAGCCAATATCAAGCAACAGCTAGGGACCATGGAATCCAATCAAGCAAATGCTCTGTCTGTTTTTGCCACCCAGCTACAAGAAATTGTGCAACAATACAAGAAACTTGCTGTGGACATAAGAATCAAGCCGGGGCACGATGAGATTGTTAGGACCATCAATGAGCATCTTGAATCTGTAACAAGTAGATTGCTCACAGCAGAAAAAGAAATAACAGGCATAATTGAAAATCCTAAACATACAGTAATTCTTGAATTGTACAGTATCCCCAACAAAGAATATGATTCACCATTTACACCAGGCGGCAAAATATATATGCTGTCCCCTGCACAATTTTATTACCAGTTTTTTGTTGGGGGCACACTGAGACCAATCAAGATCAAATATTGGCTTCAGCCACAGGCACACCACTACCCTACCTTATCAATAACAAATGCTGATAATAAACCAAAAATCACCAGTGTAGAATTGGAGGATTTTACAGACCCCAATACATTAGAAACATCTTATGCTGAAGATGATGGCTCTCTGGAATTTAAAATACAAATAGGGGACAAATTATATTTAGAAAATCCTGTAGTATCAGCTGCTGAACACCCTATAGTTGCAATATTCTTGTTTTCATATTATGTCTAGACAAATTATTGTTGATGAATTACACAGACAAGCCAGACATAATTTTAAGAGATTGCCAGTAGTCACAAAAGGCATAGATGATTTATGGCAGAGCGACTTGATTGAGATGGCAAGTGGACAGCTGAAAAACTTAGACAAAATCAACAAGGGCTACAAGTATCTACTTACTGTAATAGATACATTTTCCAAATTTGCCTGGGCTGTGCCACTCAAATCCAAGACTGGAGTATGTGTTACAGAAGCCATCAGTACAATCATCAATCAGAGTGGAAGATCACCGCGCTATTTGCAAACAGATAATGGCAAAGAATTTTATAATTCTGTGTTCCAACAATTCATTAAAAGCCAGGCAATACAACATTACTCGAGTTACAGTGATCTCAAGGCCTCAATTGTAGAGAGATTCAACAGAACCCTAAAAAATCATATGTATAAACAATTTACACTTCAAGGTAATTATAAATGGATTAATATTCTTCCAGAACTTATACATAAATATAACAACTCGGTCCATTCCACAATCAACATGAAACCCTCTGAAGTAACTACATCTGATGAGCAAAAATTGATCAGGACTGTTTATTATCCTAGATACCAGCCAACAACAAGAAAAGCCAAATACAAGATTGGTGATCAAGTAAGAATCAGCAAATATAAGCACTTATTCAAAAGAGGCTTTACAAGAAACTGGAGCACTGAATTATTTACAGTGGTTCAAGTTAAACCTGGGACCCTTAACACATATATAATAAAAGACCACCGAGGAGAAATTCTCAAAGGCCGGTTCTATGAAGAAGAACTCACCAAAACTAAACAGCCTGACACATATCTCATAGAAAAAATCATCCGCAGAAAAGGCAACAAGTTATTTGTCAAATGGCTAGGACTTCCAGAACACAGCTGGATCGATGCAAACAAAGTGATAATATGAGCACCTGGGATGTTATAAAAAGGCTGCCAGAACCTGAACAGCAGAATAAGAGAAATGGAATGTTGCTGCCTGATAATATTAGATGTCTTATTGTTGGGCCATCTGCTTGTGGTAAAACTACACTAACAATTGATATTTTTTTATTGGCACCCAACTGGTTAGATTGGAAAAACAGGCACTTGTATGTCTTCTCTAAGAGCTTGGAACAATTAAAATATCAGCAGCTGATGAAGCTATATGATGGATTGGATATAGCCACTTTTGAACCAGATGTTAAGCCACTCCATGCATGTCTATAATTCTGTTGTTGTGTTTGATGACATTATACTGGATAATCAAAACAAGGTTAGAAATTTCTTTACACAGGGCCGGCACAAAAACATTGATTGCTTCTACCTGGCACAGACTTTTTCTAAAATTCCGAAGCAGCTGATCCGAGACAACAGCAATTTTATATGTGTGTTTCATCAAGACCATACCAACCTCAAACACATACATGATGAATATGTAGGTGGGGACCTGAGCTACAATGATTTTTCTAAGATTTGCAGTAGGTGCTGGAACCAGGACAGTTATGGGTTTGTCACAATTGATATGACAAGAAAACCCAATAGTGGCAAATACAGAAATAAAATTAACAATTTTCTAGACATTGAAACATATATAAATAAACATGAAAAGGCCAATCATTGATGATCTTAAGTTAAGAGATTATCTTGTAAAAAGATTTAAAGGATGGAAATCAGAGAACCGAGGTTTTTATGAGCAACACAAGCGCACAGAACAGCCTATTATTGACGCTATTGGTGAATTAGGTAAAAATATCAAAACTGTTACAGAGCAAAATCAAAATTTGATCACAGAGCTTGTACCTGTAGCTGCAAGAAACATATTAGATTATCCATTCACACCACTTTCTAGTATTCATACACCTAGTCCTGTTGCTCCTCGAAGAATTGAAGCTACTCAGGATCCTATTGAATTGGGTCTTCTTGCTCAAAAATATTTAAGCACACCTAAAGACAACAAAGATGAGGTCTTTGCCTTATATGCTGACACAGAGCGTGATGGTAGCATCATACATAGAATTGGCAATTTCAGAGTAACATTTATGGGACATGATATAATTGTATATTCAGAATCTCATCTTGGAGAAAAAGGTGGTTTTGTTAAGTATCTCGGAAGACCTGGATTGTGGGAACTGATGACTAGGAAAAGGCCTGGCAGCTATACAGATCAAGATTATGAGCACTACAAAGAAATATTAATAAAATCAGATGCTCTGTACCAGAACAATGATCCCACACAAAAAAGAGTCAAGTCTAGCAGTGGAGCAAAATATAACAACTTAATCAAGCCCATATGGTCACAGATCAAGACTGGTAGTGGAATCAAACAATACAACACCCTGCCTAAAGAATTTGTGTGGGTTGATGATGTCAGGAAACTTGTAGATAGGTTGCTGGTCATAGCTGGGGAGGAAAATGCTGGCAACCACAATTTTTACAATGAAAAGGTTGGAATTATGGACATGATAAGCACCAAATTGTCTAATTTTATAGTAAATGACACTAAGGGGATTGGATATCTTATAAAAATTATTAATACTCTACCACCTAAATTTTGGAATATTTCTGAGGGTCGGGGGCTTGTTAATGACATTATAAACAAGCTGCCATTTGAACTACACATTCCAGGCTATCAGTATTGTGGTCCAGGCACAAAATTGGACCATAGATTAAACAGAGGTGATCCTGGTGTTAATCCCCTAGATGCTGCTTGTAAAGACCATGACATAGCATACAACACACATTCTGATCTTGACAAGAGACATGTTGCAGACAAGAAATTAGAAGAGGCTGCATTTGGTAGATTTGTAAGCAAAGATGCTTCTTTAAGTGAAAAAATAGCAGCATTGGGGACCACCATAGCTATGAGCACCAAACAAAAACTGGGGTGGGGGCTGTAAATATGTATATAATAAACCTACAATGAAGGCCAAGGGTGTTATGTATCAGGTACCTTATGCAGGTCTTAAATATCTTAAAACTATTGATAGCCTTTTAACCAAAAAGCAGCGCAAGAAAAAAAATTCTTGTATTGCAAAGGGCCATGGTATGAAATTGTTGCTTAGTACCCCCCAATTAAAAAAAATTACAACAATCTAGGAAAAAATCACATGTGGGGGGATTTATATTTACTATCCCTGCCATCTTAGCAGCACTTGGGGCTGTTGGGAGCTTGGCTGGGGGATCAGCTGCCATAGCAAAAACAGTAATAGATGCCAAGAAAAATAGGGCAGAATTAGATGAGCAGAGGCGCCATAACCAGGCCATGGAGAAACAAGGGAAAGGTGTTAAGAGAGCCATGAATAAGTTTAAAAAAAACAAGAGCCGCTCACAAACCAAGATATTGAAGCTTTAATCAAGCCACTGGGCATCAAACATTTTAGAGGTGTGTACATGTCTGATTCTTTACCAGAACAACCACTCAACAAAGAGTGTGGAATTGTTAATTTGGATAAGTACAAAAATCAGGGCACTCACTGGATCTGTTATCTTAAATATTTAAACAATAAGGCATTTGTGTTTGATTCATTTGGAGGTGTTCCACCTGAAAATTTAATAAAATATCTAAATTCAGCTAATCTTTATTACAATAATACCCGTGTTCAAAACTTCAAAGATGTTAATTGCGGACATTTGTGTTTATCTGTTCTTAGATATATGTCTCAAATAAATAAACCATCAATTGAAAATTTTCAAAAAGCCTTGTGGTATCTGAAACATCATGGGGGTATTCCATCTCACCAGCCAAAATTCAATATTGAAACTGAGATTACATGATGACATAGTATATCCCAAAACAATAGCTCTCAGAGCATTTTATGGCATGTACTTGATCCCTAATATTACACACCACAACAACAAAATTGCAGTTGGGGATCAAAACATTGTCATCACTCCAGGGCAGTATAATCTGTCCACTCTAAATGCTCAATTACCCAGAGGTGTAGTGATAAGTCAAAATTCTGTCACTCACAGAGTAGAGATTGTATCTGCTACAGAAACAGTGGATCTGGGTACTATAGGAGAGCTGTTAGGCTTTGAGAACAACACAAAACTTGAACCGGCCATCAAACACACTGCTATGAATATACCCAAATTCTTAGCCATAGAGACTCTGAATATTCACTGTAATGTGGCAGAGGGTATGATCACCAAATCAAATGGCATAGGCACTCACAAACAAACTGGCATCATTGCAACATTCCAGCCTAATTCTGAATTTATGGAGCCCATCATCTACAATCCATCCCCAACATTATATTTTCCTGTGTGCCATAATAGAATAGATTACATTGAGTTGATGGTCACTAATGAAAAAGAAGAATTAGTTGATTTTGCTGGAGCCACAACAACTGCTATCATAGAAATTAATATTTAAATAAAAATACATACAAAAAAATTGGAAATATTGAGAGTTATGAGCTACAATCATTCCCCCCAAACAGGAGGACATTTGCAAATTTAAATCAACCCAACACAGAGATTGAGGTTGATCTTGATGTAGGGGATGGCTTTATACACCCCCACAGAGCAGATCTATACATCAAATTTGATGTTGTAAAGCTCGATGGTACAGATTATCCGGCAAATTCAAATATAAGTTTGGTGGATAATTTTGTGCCACATCTGTTCTCTGAAATTGAGATCAGAAAGCATGGTGTTGTTATAAACAGAGTAGATTATCCCGGCATTACCTCCACAGCTTTGGCCACACTAAAATTATCCAAAACCGAGGCTTCTTACTACAAAATAGGTGGATTTGAGGCTGGTGATAAGATATTATCTAAAAGCCACACAGTGCTGTTCCCAATGCGCCTGTTGTAAGGATTCTTCTCAGATTACAAAGATACTATGTGGAAGGGTGGTTTAAGAATCACATTTAGAAGAGCTGCCAATGATAATAATGCTTTGATGAGGTACAGTACATTAAACTCTACAGGGGAAGCTCTGCCTAATACCCTACCTGATGAAGGCAAATGCATTATTCAGACTATGGAGTTAAGAATCCCGGTTGTTGAATATGAGGCCAGTTATGCTCTTAAATACAAAGCAGATATAATAAAAAATCCACAGATTCCTTTACAATTTTATACATATCAATGTGTAAAGAAACCCGCCACTGGTACCTATTATGAGTTTGATGCTACAAATTCATTCTCCAGTATACAATATGACATGCCAGATTTTGTGGTGGTACTGTTTCAGACTGGAAGACACAATAATCAGGAAAAAAATTCAAGTAAATTTGATAGCTGCAACATCAAGAACATATATCTTAAAAATGGCAGAAATGAGGTATTTCCTAGAGAAAATTATAATTTAAACATGTCCAAGGATGATTTCCTCAAATTATATGAAGCATTTACAGCATACAAAAGGGTCACTACTGGCAATACTGACATGTATTACACACCAGATGAATTCAAAACACAGAGACCCATGTTTGTCATCAATGCTTCAAAAAGGAAACAAGTTGTGGTTAATGACAGGACAAACATTAAAATTATCTGTGAATTCCACGATACACTCCCTGATGACACTATATGTAGTGTTATTCTTATAGGTGAAAAATCATATGTTTATGATGTAAGAAATGAGAGAGTCACAGAGCAATTCTAGAGGGGGTCTCTGCATATTACATTGTTTTAATATTAGATAAACAAATTGAACCTGGTATCCAATTGAACTTAAACCGGAAGTGGACCGGAAGTAAATATGTGTGTGTGTGTGTGTATGTGAGGGGTGTGTGTGGGTGTATGTGTAGGTGTGTATGTATGTATGTGTGTGTGTGTGTGTGTGTGTGTGTGTGTGTGAGGGTGGCTTAGTTTTAAGTGTGGCCAAAAAAAATATCAAGAGGGGCATATTTTTAACAAATTTATGGACAACAATCTCACAGAAGTGCCTTTTGTAAGTGTAGGCAAATCAATCTGAGGGGGGTCATACTTTCTCGGAAAATTCCCGAGGGCATTTTTACAAAAATCTTGGATTAGACAGAGTTCCACACTTGAGCAAAAAGCTCATATGGGCATGTTGAGCTTGTTTTAAGTGTAGGCAAATCTGCTTGAGGGGGGTTCATACTTTATCGCGCCAATAATAGGACCAATTACACTACTGTTGGGGATGGCAACGTGGCTTCCTTGAAGACGTCAAGAACTAGCAAAATGGATGTGTCTAAAATGGGGTTTACATGAACACAGTCTTCTCACTTCCTCCATAGCCTAGAACCACGTGTCATAGGAGCTAGTCCAGGTTTTGGTCTCAGCATACGCCACTGACGTACATGTACATTTTAGCATGTCTTTAAAAGAACCTGTGAAATCTATGAGGTACTTTTGGCCCATAAAGATTCCAAATGACCAGGCGCGTGTTATGTTTCTGACTATTTATCCATAAGGAGTAAATCAATTTCGAACGTTATGGATAAGAAATAAGAATAGCTTTTTCTCTATTTTGGAAGATAAGAAATCGAAACCAGGCAAGTCGTAAATTAAACGATTTTAGATATACTGTATTTTAACTGTGCTCTATTCTGAGCCTTGTGCCCAGATTTAAATTGTCCCAGATGTTATTCCCCCCTTGGTTATGATGATGAAAAATCGACTCGTCCTTCAGCTTGTCTCATTATATGCTCAACTGGTCTCGTGTGGTGTTATGGAAAATGAGCGACGTGGTTTCATGATCGCTGCGGCATTTTCGTGGATGTTTTCCTGAACAGAAGCATTTGAATTTCTAATTAGCGAATCCATTTGCAGGAAATGGCGGTTTGGTTGAGGTCTTCACAGGTCGAAAGTTGGTGTTTCTATTATGTGTTTAGTTTCCCTTGTGTACTCTTGTTTGCTACTTCTTATGATTTTCTATGAGGTGTAAATAGAAATGGAAGTATTTGTATATTTGTTATCTAGTGGCTCCTTTTCTGCCACTTTTGTGTAGTCGCGACGATGAGGATGAGCTATGATTTGATGAAATAAGTAGATGAAAGGACATTCACAAACAACACCCATGCCCAAGCTGGGATTTGAACCCGGCAACTTGGGTTGCGAGATCGAAAGTCCACCACTTAACGCATTTTTCTTTTTCTTTTATAAAGTCAGTCGACTTCTATTTTTAACGCTGTTTGTCAATTTTGTCCCACTGAACTTTTCATTTTTCTTACTCCTCGACTCAAAAATTAATCGTGAAGAACACCGACACCAATGTCTAACGGGACTCGAACCAGGGCCCCTGGTCTCGCAGCGCGACGTGGGGAACACTTGGAAATTTCATGCCAAAAGTAATAAGCATTTATTTCTTACAGGTAAATTTGCAACAGATGAATCGGTATTGTGTGGTACGTTACGCCATCTATTCTGTATCCTTGAGTGCTATAAGACAGCAGTAGCTGTCATCACGTGACCAGTATTACTTATTATTACTCGTTATTGTTATTAAATGTCTCGTTAAAGAGGTAATCTCAGCAGCAGAAATTCATCTGAGACTTCTGTGTGTCTATGGAAATGTGTGCATGGATGCTAGAAATGTTAGAAGATGGGTGAAACATTTTGAACATAGGAACATGATCATCCAGGATCAACCTCGTAGCGGTTGCCCTCGAACAGCGTGAACTGAATGCAACAAAGAGAGGGTTGGGGAGATTTTCTTGAACCTGGGTAACCCATTAATGCTGCTCGTTATGCCCAGTCACTGTAGAAGCTCCGTCGTGCAT
Organism: Lepisma saccharinum; assembly: GCF_977018435.1. Lineage (NCBI taxonomy): Eukaryota > Metazoa > Arthropoda > Insecta > Zygentoma > Lepismatidae > Lepisma > Lepisma saccharinum. The sequence continues at coordinate 9,803,074 of NC_139232.1, forward strand.
TGCGCAATAAACGTCCTGGAAGAAAGACAATTCTTGAGCACTCCACTCATACAAAACGGGGTAAGGGAAGTTCTTAGACACCCCTCCCACATCCCTGATCTGGCACCATGATATTAACATCTGCTGTTTGGATTTGTGAAGGGTCAGATGCGAGGGCAACATTATGAGACGACAATGGAGGCAATTCAGAAGTCAGTGTCTTTGGCAGGATGGATCGGTGGGGGAAATGTGTACGAGGAAGTGGAGATTATGTGGAAAAGTAAACAAGAGACTGTCTTCAATAAGACAGCGTCATAATTGAGGGGAAATATGTTGCTATTTACTTTTCGTATGTTCCTTGTATAAAGGTTTCTATTATTTCCGTTTCCGCGTTAGATAGTGGTCGTTTATTGAGTTGGTGTCTTAAGTCCATTTTATGCATTGTAAGGCTAATCGGGTCTGGACATACAGTTTAAAGTGGCTCTAGGTGCCTCCACCGGGAATCGAACCCGCGACCCCTTGATTATAAGGCGACGACCCCGATTCAGGGACTGTAACATGCTTTTTCAGCACAGCGGGAAATATTTCCGTTTAACAAAGGGCCCGCTTACCCAGGTTTCACTGTATTTTGAGACTTGATACGAGACCGAGACGAGAACAAGACGGATGTTTATAAAACAGACAAGACCAAGGACGAGACAGGCATTTACATCTCCTGACGAGACCGAGACAATGTCAAGTCTCATCTCAATACCATCCTTTGATATCTACGTCCGAACAAAAATTACGTGGCAAACGCACTAATTCATTGTTCTAAAATTATCTTGAGACAGAATGAGTAATTACTTACTTTATTCTTCGCTGATAAATGTGTTACTGATGAAAGTAGTTACTGTAAGATACCTTTTCATCTTATATTAACAAACTTTCTCTTTTATAGATGAAGGAAAAGTCCGTTACGTCAGAGAATTGAAAATCTCCCATCACTTTGCAGTTCCTCGGTAACATTATTATCTCATCTTGATGCTGAAGTTTGATGTTGTTTAGGGAAAAGTATTGCTCTTTAACATTAGAACACACAAGAAAAATTTCTACAGGCTAATTTCAAACACTTCTCTCCGCCTGTGTAGAAAATATATCAAAACTCTTCATCATCAGCAACTCTGCAAACAGGGAGCATATCGTTCCCTTATGAAGTGAATTACTCGCAGACAAGCTGTTAATGACTGAAGAAAAGTTCGGTGATGGAAAACTTTCCACTTCTTGCTACAAGATCTTTACGGGCGACGAGGGAGTCTTTTGTGGTTGAAAATTGCTGACTTAGATGTTGCATTAAGTAATAATGTAAATGTTCTTCCACTCTCGAGCCTGTTTCTGTTGTTTAAAGTCCTGAAGTTACGTACAGTACGTGGGTGTTAGTTGAGACAAGCGCGCATGTATTAATTAGACGAGTCCACTGTCAAAATATTGGCTACGCCTGCAATGGCGCATGCGCTGATTGGACGAGAACTGGCAAAATAAGGGTAACGGCTGGAAGTGCGCATGCGTTGACTAGACGAGTCCACTGTCAAAATAGTGGTGAAGGCTGCAAGTGCGCATGCGTTAATTGGACGAGTCCACTGTCAAAATAGGAGTAATGACTGCAAGTGTGCATGCGCTAATTAGACGAGTCCACTGTTAAAATAGTGGCGACGGCTACAAGTGCGCATGTGCTGATTGGACGAGTCCACTGGCAAAATAGGATTGTTAAAGGATGTTCGCTTCAAGTACGGTCTTGCACCTTACGGACACGGCATTAGACTGCTTACAGTCATCGTACAATCGCCTCAATTAGTACTCCGTCAGTTTGTTTCTTTATACAGCATATTTGCATAAGATACAATTCAATCTACAGGTGTCTCAATATGTACTGTATAAAACACAACTTATTACTAACTTCGTTGACCCTGTACAGTCAGAACAAGTCGAAGAAGCTTATCTTGTTTCGTCAGCACAAGATGGCAGCCTCCGTGGAAATGTATGCGGTTTGGGATAATGTTATTGTGTGGATGACTACAGTTATACTTGACATAGCCTGACAACATTCTTTGTATTCAAGGTAAATAAACTATAGTTTGAAAATGTTTAAATGTTGGTTTGAAGTATAAGGAGAGAGAAGTTCATTGTTTTATATCAAGACCAATGCGGAATATCCTGTCTGCTTCAAACAAGAAAAATCGTGACTCCGACGTACGATTTGTAGAATACAATCTACATTAGCGAATGCTACTATATTTCTCATGAGATCTTACTTTATAAATTCACAATAAATATTTTGATGGGACTAGGAATAGTATGAAGCTCAATACGAAAATGTACTCGAGTAACGTGTCTGCAACATTCAAAATTTGTTTCAATTATCTCAATTCAATTAAACATACGAGCCAAAGAAGACGCCCCATATTTATGCCCTTTCCGAGAATAGTAGCTACTCTTTTTTTATTCTTTCCTAAATATATTTTGTCTCCGTAGTTTTCCCCTTTACAGCTTGTATCATATGCCTGAATCACATGAGGCTAGATTTTCTGCTGGTATTTTTCAGTTCGACTTGGACTAGTTGCGTGGTACTTGCTCATCTGCTAGTTTTCGCCTCACACGATACAGCCCATTCGGTTTATCTTGAGCTCTGGCCTTCAGCTGCGCAGATGCCTGCGGTCAGGGCGACGATGCGAGAGTTCCACTGAGAGCAGAGTTGCTAACTGCCTTAACAATTACCTATATCCATAATCTGACTTCAGAGCTTATTGGTAAAAATCCGACACTTTGAGAAGGTGGTACTTCAAGGAAAGGAATGACGGAGATTTCTTTTTGTCGGTGAAACCCCCATTGATTAAACCTCTCGGCGAAAGAGGTATCCTCCTTCTCCTCCTCTTCCTCTCGGGGGGGAGGCGAATCGTGTAACCACGAGTAAGGTGATTGTTGACCTGTGTTGCTTAGGGTGTTTTATTCAACGGAAGCTGAGGTGAAAACTGGAATGAATATTGGAGAAAGCAAACTGATTCACAGTCAGGGTAGAGAAATTATCTTAACGTGCATAAGTTTATGAAGAAGGAAGCTTACAGTAGTCTTGAGTTGAATGTTAAACAAGTTCAAAAGCATGTTTCCGCGGCTACTGGTGAGTCAGTAAGTACTTTGAAACGAAAATGGTCGCTACAAAGTAACTGGGAATGGATTAGTAACTCCTAACAAACCACGCAGAAGAAACAAATTTAAAAGTGAAGTGTACGAATTTGGCAAGTGTGTTATTCGTAGAGCAATTGACGAATTTCACGATCGTGAAGGACAGCGTGCTACTTTAGGTTCGTAAGTTTTTTTTTTATAATGAGACAATAGCATATAGCTTTGCAAGTTTTTTGTCTAGTAGAATTGTAACTTCCGCTTATTGCAACACTGCTCCTATGAGTCAAGTGACGTCTTCGGCAGACGACAAACCTTTCCCGCTTTGCGTATGCCAGAGCTAAGGCTAAACCGAATGCGCTGTACTTCTTACCGTACTTGTAGGTAGACTTATTTTCCCACATGCCATTGCACAGACGAGCGACTTCAGGAAGGAAGAATGTTGTAGGATAATAGATACTGCTACAATTCTCCTAACAATTGCCAAAATTACAGGAAAAGCATGTGCTAGAAATTGGCGCCAGAAAAAATATGGTAGTCAAGGTGTACTCAACTTTTAATAAACTCGGGCTCATAAATAAAATATTTTTTTCAACTAAATACAATGTACAGGGTGATCCAAAAGTGTGGAGACACCCGAATAAAAGTTGAATGACATAGTGTTCCGCAGTACTAACATTGTAGGTTTGTAATAGGGATGAGGGGAAATATTATAAATAAGTCTCGGAAGTTGAGGAAAAATCTTTTTTTTTCCGTAGTGTCCGAAGACGAGGCCCAACATAATATAGCCTATGTTCATTTTGGGTCATTGTAGGTCAGAAAAAGTGGGTTTTAGTTGTCCTTTTTTTGCCTTTTTCGGCGTTTTTGGCTTAGTGGTCTTTAGCCTTTTTTTTAGGTCTTAACGGCTTTTTTTGCAACTTCACCTTGTTTTGACTACGTTTTTACTGCTCATTCTCAATTCGTATCATCATCACTTCATCACCTCTTAATCATTCTTTCTGTAGTAAAGAAATAAAAAGAAGAAAGAAAGAAGTACATTTGAACCATCCCTGAAACGCGAGAAAAACATTTTTTTGGCCTGAATGACGATGCATTTCATTCATATAGTTTTTTCGCACTGTGTGTTCCATACTACCAGAATTTTGTATTTCTTTTATTCATTAAATATGTAATTAAAACTGAAGTTATTAATTAATTTGGATCACATTTAAACGTCCTTTTTTCGTTCTAGGTTCATTTTTTTATATTTTTAGGTCTTTTTATAGGTCTTTTTTGGCAATTTATAGGTCTTCAACTTCCGAGCCCTAATTATAAGGCATATGACGATGACTGCCGCCATCTTGAATTCAACTTCAAAAGTTTAAATGGAAAGGGGGTGATATGGAATATCAAATCAGGCTAGAATTTCAGGAGAAATTCATTGGTGAATGATTTTTCGACGTACCTTTAACCGGCTGACTGAATTCTTGTACCAATTTGGTTTTTTCCAGGTGTCAGAAAAAAAGCATTTAAATGTCTTTAGCGCCCGACAGAAAGCACTTTTCATTCAATGGAAACGTCACACTCTAATTGATCAAGACAACCATATGCCCTATAACATTTTCCCCCATCCCTATTACAAACCTACAATGTTAGTTTTGCAGAACACTATGCCATTCAACTATTATTCGGGTGTCTCCACACTTTTGAACCACGCTGTATATCAAACATTTAATACAGTTGTAATAATAAAGATTTCCGGCTCCGTGGTCACATCATACACCCTCGATTTGAAATATTTTTGTCAAAAAATAAGTTTCTTCTAAGGAAAGGGTGTTTCAAAATAGCGCGGAAGGTAATTTTTTGAGATCTACGTGCTACGAAACTTACTTTTTTAAAATATTTAAATTCCTTACGTACGTAACGTCAATACGGTTTCTGAGGGCTTCCATCATGGATTCATGTCACAGGCGCACCTCTACACATGTTCTTTTTCTTCTTATGATTGACTTGTGGAATGGGATAATAAAAGGACAACAAACACTTTTAACATACGACTTAATTCTCTTTTCGACTTTCAAATTTGACTTCGACCCGCAATTCAGTGCCTGGCCTTGGGATAAAGAGATAAGTTACCTTCTAAAGTTTATTTTTTTGGTACCTTCATGCGCAAAAAAAAAAAATATATGTTGGGCAGGTGGCTCCGGCCAGCCAGTTTCTAACATGCCTTCCAAAGGGACTATAGAGATAGGCGGGGACGCGGTAGCGGTAGGGGGCGGAAGGTTAAATACCCCAGGGGCGGAGTCCGGAATCGGCGGGAAATTTGGACACAGCAATTTTCATGACATTTCTTGGGGTATAGCCCTGAGAAACCGACTTTTACATATATCCGTCGGTGCCACAAAACTAACATGGCCGCAACGAAACTAACATGGCCGCAAGTAGATATCCACCTCGGCACTTCAAACGGCTACATCGCAACTTCAAACGGCTATACAGTTGTAAATACTTCTTTCCGCGCTCCAGAATTTTGTTCTTCACAATTTGCAACACATAATCTTCATTAATTTTTTTTTTTTAAAAAAATCACTTGCGAAATCGAGGGTGTAGGATGTGACCACTGACCCAGATTTTTTGTTATCGGTTAATCTCATATGTCGTGTACAAATCTCATTGTTATGAATAAATTACTATTAAATATTATTAAACACGAATGCGCCTCATTTCTGTTACCTCTTTTTTCAACGAGATGCGAACAAAAATATTGCAAAACGAGCACTGAACAACCATAGACAAAAACTGCTACCACTTTTCCTCGCCAAACTCACAGATTACCTTCACGTGACCCAACATTCGCTCTGATTGGTTGTTAACACATCATCTAGCAGAGAAGCAAGTTACAATTAGAACACGGTCTAGTCGTTAAAACCATAGTCAAGCACTCAGCCCGTCAGCCATAATTTCCAGCAAGATAGCCAGTCCAGCGTCAACTAGGGAGTTCCTACTGGAAATCCAGTTCCATGTGATGCGGCCTGTAGTTGTTGCATTGACTAGTTTCATCTGCAAACCGCGTGTGACTTGTTTTATTTGTTCGGCGATTCAGCTAAGACGATCTTAAGGCGGAAGTTAGTAGTGACGTATTTCCTGTCAGATATATCTTGCAGTTGTCTGGATCGCCGAACGCGGTTAGAGTATCGTTTTCATTTTATGCTTGTGTGATTTTTAAATTTTAATGCGCTTCCTTCCTGGTTGAAGCTGTACATATGGCTTAATCTTCCAGAGAACGGAAAAAATTATACACCAACGAACCGTTGAAAAGAAAGTGGCTCCCTCCACTCCTGGCATGAAGTTAAAATAATGTGCCCATGGACATTTCGCTAATGGCGGGGCTCCTCTGAAGTTAAGGCCTGCAGAACTTTCTTCTGCTTGCTCCGAAATTATGACGACACGCCGGGGAGCCTTTCGCGGAACAGTGGTTGGACGCTCCTGCCATCTATTCTGCGCTGAATTTTTACAGCTTCCACAGCGCACTTCGTTCGTAGCGTCGCAAATTTGTTCGGCTGCTGCGTTGCAGACAGATTGAGGCGTCTGCAAGCAGGGGTGCCCACAGAAAAGGGGAATTTTCCTTTAAAATTATAAAAAATTCAAAATGTATATATATTTTTTATTTGATTTGATTTTTGTTATTTAGCGTCGCTTTTCTGCCACTTTGAGCTAATCGCGAAGATGAGGATGAGTGATGAAATTAATGAAAGGACACCCACGCCAGGATTCAAACCCGGGACACCTTGGAGTCGTTATACTTACAAAATTAAATAAAAAGTACATGTTCTGCATTTTGGTACACTTTGTTTCCGGCTGTATTTGGAAATGAATTAGGGTGGCATCAGTGGCGTGCTCAAGACTGTGTTGATGGGGGTCATAACCCCCTTCTTTGGCCCAGCATTTATATAAAGAGAACGTCAAAAGCAGGAAAAGATGGGAAAATGGACTCGCGACTAAAAAAAAAGTATACCAAACACCCCTTTTAAAAATTCTGAGTACGCCACTGGGAGGCATGAAGTGTGTTGTAAATCATTTAACCATTACAAAATATTTTTTAAAAAATGACTATGAAGCCCTGACTTCTTATCACTTCATTCCATGTATAAATATGAATAAGACAGCCGAAAACCCTTTCACAGAATCCAAAACTCCCTTCGCTTACTCCAGGGACCCATTGGTTCTGGGTCGTGGCTCTTCCTCGCATAGAAACTCTACCTTGGAATTTTACTGACGAACGAAGTTATCTATCTGTAATTAGATGCCAGGTTGAACTCCCTTGCAGCCTGTTTGTCAAAGAGGTTCCACCCGTTCATCCTGTATTAGCTGTCTCGTAATTAACCACCTCCATATACTCCTGCGCGGTTAGGTCCTTGAGATCTTAACGATGTCGGACGGGTTTCATTTTCATTAAAGGAGAGTCAGAGAATTTTAAATCAGTATATTCCATGGGGAGTTTTACGTATTCGTTATTGTAAAGGGTGTTTCATAAAGTGCGCAGGTTTTAAATCGCTTGTTATTATCTTGTTTGAAGGTTGGTAAAACTGTTCTTATCATTTTTGTTATCTCTTATCATTCCGATTATTAATTGAGCAATTGTTTGTTTTTTCAGATGTTCAGTTGAGTTGCCATGGAGCGGTTCACTATCGAGCAACGCGTCGTTATTTTGAAAACACATTACAGAAACGGTGAGTGGCCTGCGCTGGATGAACTGGATACCGTGAATATGTAATTTCCCGTACATTTCTATTGTTGTCGGGGTGCCAGGAATAAAGATCCATTAAGCAAACAATGCATAGCTACTGCATAGTCGACAGTTTACGAACTGTCTCTGCATAGCACTCCCCGTTTCTGTAATGTGTTTTCAAAATAACGACGCGTTGCTCGATAGTGAACCGCTCCATGGCAACTCAACTGAAAAAACAAACAATTGCTCAATTAATAATCGGAATGATAAGAGATAGCGAAAATGATAAGAACAGTGTTGCCAACCTCCAAACAAAAAAATGACAAGCGATTTAAAACCTGCGCACTTTATGAAAAACCCTTTACTTCACCCTTCTACTTACCGTATTTCGGATCATAATCGTCGCCACCACATTGCACTGGATAATTGTGTATATTTACGGCGGTTTACGCTTCTCACCTCTCAGCTACACCCTAATACATTTTTCCCCATTGCCCCTGTGTTCAAACATACCCAGTACCTGAGGTTCTGTGGAATGAAACAGTAATTAGCAATGGACAGGCACTTCAAATCATTACAAGACGCCTAATTCACCTCCCCGATGGAGTAGTGGTAGCGTCGTCGCTTTGTAATCAATGGGTCCCGGGTTCAATACCCAGGTTGTTCGGATCCCACTTTAAACTGTAGGTCCAGTCCCGATTAGCCTGGCTGTGCATAAAGTAGACTTGAAATTAATCAATCAACAACGCCTAATTTCCTTTATATATGTGAGGGTTTATGCTTGTAGCTTATTTACAGGAGAAGAAGTTAAACTTGGCCGCTTGTAATCAGGAAACTCCCCATCTTAGTGTACCCGGTACCCGTCTCGAAGAGAGTGTAGACTCGTGTAGCTATTGGCTTCATTGAATAAAAAAATAATCCTTCAGTACCAAAAAGATTGCTGAAGATATGTGTGTGTGGGGGGGGGTACCCGGTTTCCTATATGAAATAAAATAAACTGTTGCAAGATGTGATGGGAATAAGTGTGTATATTATAGAAATAAAGTTAAAAACCCTTTGGATCCATAGTTATAAGCTGCCCCAGCCGCTACATTAGAGAGAAACACCTCTTCACTTCGTAGTACTCCGCCGAACATTTGAGCTTTTCCGAGCAGGCTTCATTTCCAGAAAGGTATCAACTCGGGGCAAATCCCGGCACCTACCGACCTGTTGGGTGAGAATGAGTCAAGTCAAGAGAAGCCTATTTATAGGTTCTGCTAATGACTCTCCAATACGTGAGATATCCGCTTGTAGGCTGTGCGGCGACACACCCATTTAACCCAACGGCCAAGAATTAAAAAAGAACCATTACAGACATACAGAGATACACTGATATATACAAAAGTTACATATGGAGGACATAAAAATCACATTAGAGTCAATCCATGAGCTTCGGGTGTGACAATCACACGCTTTAAATCTAAATATTTTGTGAACCAAGACATTGAGCTCATCCATATCATCTTTACAGTATTCAGAATCATGACATTGTTACTGTCCTGAAGAGTGAGCTCTGTGAACAACGTTGTTTTTGGGCAATTCAAGAATAACGAGAATTCCGGGTATGACTCGCACGACGGTAAAAGCTTCGCCTACCACCACACAACTTGGAAACTCTGTGAATTTTTACAACTTTTTTATCCATCATATTTTTTGGGGGGGGGATGTAGATTGTAACCTTTCATCTCATTTCCAGCGAAAACATTTTTTATTGTTACTGTTATCAATTTTTTTAAAAAGTTGCGGTTGTGACCACTCAAAGTTATAGGTGTGACCTATGTAAATACCTCATTAACCCTTGCAATAGCAAGGGGGGCTCTCAGTCCCATTGATTCATTTTTTGCGTATTACATGTATATCCATCAATGCAAAAATTCATAAAAAAATAGTAATTGTTCTTTGCAATGTTTAGAATGACATCGCGTGATTTTTCCCAAAAATGTTCATTAAAAAGCTACTTTATTTCGTTGATATTGTTTATGGGCCTCAAAGGCCCACCCCTTGGTAATTCTAAGGAAAGATTTCGCAATGATGTTTTAAAGCTATTTCAATACAAGAGAGGATATATTCAATTGCTTAACTATAGTAACAATTTGAAATAATGAATGTATGGGTAGTAGAAAAAGAAAAAAAAAAACTTTGTTAGAATTTTGCACAGTTTAAGCATTGTTCCAAGTATCAACATTGTAATTGAAGAAAAGTAATGAATGTTACAATGATTTACTATAATTACTTAAAAATCATTATGTAATTTATCTTTCATGTATAATCCATAACAAAACATGAAAGTAGTATCAAATTAGTTAACTTATGTGTACAAATGACAGAAAACACACACCAGTCCAGTTCCATTGAACTTTCATTCATAGGCCTCTGAGCCCCCCCCCCCTTTTGGTGATCCGTGTAACAAAAAATACCTTGGCATTGCTAGGGTTAATTAAGTGCATTTAATACCATATTGCTCATCTAATACTTTAACTGAACAATATATGAAAGGGAAAAAGAACCTCCTTAACTCATAAATTTTAATAATAACCAAATTTATTTGTGAAAATTACAAATTTATTGGGCATTACATATACACTCAAATCTTAATGTAAAAAGCCAGCCTTTATCACATTTTCCACTTCTCTTTGTTAATCTGTATTCTTAAAGGTATTCTTAAAGCCATTCCAGGACATGTAAATATCAAATTAGTAACTATTTAGTTACTAAAGCTTACGTTTAAGGGGAGGAGATACAGTTACGCACCAATTGTGCATTTATTTCAATATGCCCGAATTGGCACTGTTACTAAAAAAACCGTGGGTGTATCCAAGAGTTTGAATTTCTCTCCATGTTCCAAGTGGAAGCGTTTGTTATGTTCATTATTAAGCTGGACACGATGTTTGAAAAATATGATGAATATTAATTTTCGGAATCCTATGTATTTCTTATGGGGCATCAATTTCAACATCAAGTTACAGCTAATCAAATGGAAGTTTCAACTTTTCCGCTGGTGAAATTCATCTTCAAACTGCCCGCTTCCCGTTGATATATATTTCTATACCATCGGAAGTTTTATATTCCCAAGATAACGAATCAAATCATACTCCCATATGATCAATGCTTTTCTCCTTGCCTCCTGGCAGTGTTGCCAAACCTGATGAGCATAAAAGAATTAAATTTCACCTTAAATGGAGTTAAAACTGACTCTCATGGAGCTAGATTTACGAAAGCTGGATAAAGTGCCTTCTAGGGTAATGTTAGTTGTCAAAGGGGTGGGGCACTGCTATTATCGATAACTCTAAATTGATGACAATTTATTCTCAGTTTTCAACATCTAGATCCGGCGTCATCGTCCATCTCAATAATCCACCGATGGTCGTATGAAATCGAAAATAAAGAATTCCCTGATAAAAATATTATGTCAATTTCACGTCAAACATTGCGCTATAAAGAAGTAGCTGGGGGGAGATAAGTAGGAGTGGGGCGACGCAGCCAATATAACAATATCACGTCACGTGCAAAATGTATAATTATGACAAACGTTGGTCTATGTGGGCCGGAACCAGTGATGGCATCATAGTGGGGCACGGGGGTGGGCGTCCCAGATCACAGCCGAACGAGTGCACGAAAGAGCCAGACCTGGCTCCAAGAAGCTAAGTTGGCACACTACCACGGACGGAAGGGCTTGGAAAGACTCCCGTGGAAACTTTCGCATCATGCCCTTAATGCTGTTTAAATAGTATTTGGACTAATTTTACTTTTTTGAAGCGGTAGGATAGTTTGTTATGGATTCTCCCATTAATATAAATGCCACTAAATTAACCAAAATATGAAACTAAAAGGACGGCCTGTCTAATTAAGTTAACTAATAAACACATACAAGGTGATTCCCTTGCTAGAGGCCCCCAACGATTTTCAGTCCAAGAATCGGTTTGTAACTTTCATCGCATAATCGTCGCATCAGTGTGTCAGATAACGAAACCAACGATAGCGGTGCAGTCTTCGGACACAGAAGATTACGTTTTGTAAGACAACACTGTAGTGTAATATTTGGACTATAATGCACATATCAGTAACAAGTAATGTGTTAGCTTTTTTTAGACCGGACAAATGTTCGCTAAACCGACACGAAAAATGATGTACAGTCACCAGCAATAAAAATGAGACACCTAGGTCCTGAAATGCTCGCTTCCCAGAAAGGCGTTACGTGTGTTGCATAACTCTACGGCGGTGATAGAAGTTTCCCCAACATCCCGCCCGGTTGTCCCGCTTGGCAGCCAGACGCCCTATCTACTAAACCATCGCGGTTCCATTGCAGTAATTACTTGTGTTAATTATGACCATAGGACACTCGTGTGGCAGACTAAATCTTGATTTTCTATCTTAAATTTGTGTCGATCGGTTAAAGAAAATTGCTAAGAATAACACCTCAAATAAAACATTGATAAGCCTCTTTATTTATAAGAAAATCAAGGTAACAGGTCTACAAGAGCGCTATATTTTGAATCAACATTTCAAAAATACTCACCAATATACAAATATGCCTTCAATTTTGCTCTTGCTTGTATCATATACTTATTAATTGTAACAGCAGCACGCGTAGAACAGCGTAGAGGCATTTCTGCATAAGGAAAGACCAACTCTGCCCTGCAGAGACCTCTATCGTCAAGGCGTGTAATTATTAATGAACGCTCACAGTCACTGCTAGGTTACCGCTACGTCCTCGTCGTGGCACTAAGCCCAGTTTTTGAACCACTTTGATTAAAGTAAACATTTTTTTCTCGCGTCCTGCGTCCTCTGCAGGCTTGCATTGAAACAGAGTAATCTTTACAAAGGCTGGAAAATTCCGTCTCCTGAGTGTTGTGCGCTTTACGTCGTTGTTCTTGAATGGCCAGGACCGGTGTTGCAAACCCACGTTATCGAAAATTACCTAAAGCTGGTATAATGTTTCCTCTACCCCTTTCAACATTTTCCCCTTTTATCATATTTGAAACCAGTTCTCACGAGGTTGAAACTGATTTCAGGGAAACTGAAGATTGGGACTTAAAAATAGTTATTGTAGAAAATAAGTGTTGATTCCTCGGACGAGAGCGTTGAGTGTTCGATGATTCTCGATCTTGTCACAGTGGACTGGGCATACACATTTTTTTAAAATAACTGAGAAACAATTATTACTTGGTTCAAAAAGTTAATGAATTACAGTTAGTGGTACTTGAAAAGTAACTTAATCACAGTTACTTTATGCTAGAAATTTTCTCGAAACAAATTACATACAACCAAAATAAAATAAAATATACGAAGACTTACGTGTATTTTATTCATGTCTGTGGCAAGTCTTCTTCACATATTAATATTATGACAACCAAAAAAAATAAGATGGAACAACCACTGGAGTCTTCAAATGAAATTAGAAACGATGCATCACAATAAATTGTGGCTGTTCTAAATTTAGCATGCAACCATGGGCGTCGCCAGAATTTTTTTTTTTGGGGGGGGGAGGTCGGGCAAATGATAAAATTTGAATAGCAGAAAAAATAACAAAGAGTAGTATTATTATCACGGTTATAAATGTCATTATACAATAATAAATATTATAAACTAATAAAAACAAATTTTATTCAAAATAAAATAAAATAATAATAATAATTATAATAATAATAATTATTATTATTATATAAATGTGGAGACTCGATCCACCCAACGAGTGAATACCAGCAAAACTATTTTCCATAATTATTTTGCATTTTAGGCAGTTAATATCTGAATGCATTTTGATATTAACCTTTGCACGTGTCGTTCAAGAAAAGGCTTTAAATGGTAGGGGGATTATTATTTTTATAAAGTGTGTTGTGTGACCTCTCACCTACAACTGTATTTATTAGAATTTTGAAAACTGTGAAACCATTTGTTCTTTGGATGAAATGGTACAATATAAACTTGTGCCTGTATTTTTCACTCAATGTTTTCGATCCAATGCATTTATTTTGCTAATTCTGTTAGAATACTAACTAAATGAACTTTTTTCTGTTCTTAACAATAAGAGTAACAAACTTTCGGCTTTCTCGTATCTTTAAATGAACGATGTCAATTTCCAGGGGGGTCCACTGACCGTTCGACCCCCCTCCCGACACCCATGCTTGCGACGAGGCATAGATTCCTTGGTATATATTCAACGAAAATCCTTTCACCTTAGCATCCAGAGAAGACGCATCGTTGGAAACAGAGTTGCCAAATTTAGCTATTCGCCCACGTAAGTTAACAATTTAAGTGTAGTAAAGTGTCTGTTGATAACGTTACTTCCATTGCATAAAAATTAATTATGTTTCAGTTACTTGCTTCTTATAGTAGATAAGTTACAGGTAGAATTCTTAAAAGAAAAAAGAAGCCATTGTTACCTCCAAACACTGCATTTTGCCAGTGGAACAACAGATGAGCCTGCTTTGATGTGGGTGGAACACTGCCCACTCAGGCCCTCACTTGGAGTCATTCACACATGCGGTAGCCAAGGGGGAGAGCGGGGACATTCATTCATATCCCATTTAGCCCATCATTCAACCACAGGCTACGAATCATCATCTCCTTTTCGGCTTCCAAAGCATGGAATGCATTGCCTACGAACGTACAATAACAACCCTGAAAAGGGCCTCCCCGGTGGCGCAGTGGTAGCGTCGTTGCCTTGTAATCAAGGGGTCCCGGTTTGATACCCGGTGGAGGCACGTAGTGCTTCGGATCCCAGTTTAAACTGTAGGTCCAGTCTGGATTATTGCATAAAGTGGACTTAAAACCATGGTTGCTAAAGGTCCAGGAATTTTAAATAAATTCAATTCCGGTCCAGGAGAGAAAATCAGGAAGCGTAAATGGGTTCTGAACCGTAAAGAACCTTTTTATCTGTAAAGTATTTCAATTCGGTCCAGGAACCTTTATTCCAGGATCAATTTAAATACGGTCCAGGAACCTTTTTCCCGGATGAATTTAAATACGGTCCGGGAACCCTTTTTCTGAATCAGTTTAAATTCGGTCCGGAAACCTTTATTCCAGGTTCAATTTCAATACGGTCCAGGAACCTTTTTTTTTTTCAAATCAGTTTAAATAGTGCCCAAGTTCCGTATTGAAATGAAACAATACGCAACTTGGATCGAATACGGACCTGACGATAAACAATTATCCACTTGTGAACATGAAAGACTAATCCAGGTGCTGGCTGTTTCGAGAATATAAGGTACAGGGTAGAAATAGGCGAAACGCAAACGCTGCAGTCACGCTGCCCCTCTCCATGTAGCCCCATTCTCTCGCGCGTGTTCCTTCACTTGGTACTAGCAACACTACCCGTCCCTGTTTGTGATATCTGCTGGGAACACAGCAGCCTGACGTTACCTCATCGACGGCTCCTATTGGCTGCGGTTCCTGGATCGGATGCCGGAGCAACACGTGACGGGTTTGTTTCAACTCCATGTGACGCCACACTAATATAGTTCATTGCGTTATGTACAGTAACTCTTCCACAAGTGAGTTTTTAAACCTGGCCCACGAGAGAACAACAGCGTTATGATTTATTTCCTGCGGTTTCTACAACCGCAGTGTAACACTCCAATGTAAAAAGTACTCGCGGACATTTTTAGAAGGCAACTTTTAATCGGTCAACAATGGTCCAGGAATTGTAAATAAGTTCATTCCCGGATTGGGAGAGAAATTCAGCAAACGCAAATGAGTTCTAGACAGTGTAGAACCTTTTCATATTTAAAGCATTTCAATTGGGTCCAGGAAAGGAACCTTTATTCCGGATGAATTTAAATTCGGTCCAGGAACCTTTTTTTCAAGAATTAATTTAAATTCGGGTCCAGGAATCTTTTCTCCCGCATCAATTTAAATACGGTTCAGGAACTTTTTTCAGAAACAATTAAAATACGGTACAGGAACGTTTATCAATGAAACAATACGCAACTTGGACCGAATTTAAATTGTGCGCGAAAAAGGTTCCGATCCTACAGCGGAACCCAATAGAACCCATTAGAATATATGGTTTCTGGACCTTTAAGAACCCTGCTTAAAACACCAAATCAATCAATCAATCAATCAAGAAAAACTGAAAGTTTCCTACGTACAGTATATCTAGTGTTAATGGAACAATGGCACCTAACGACAGACTCAGTTAGAAAACAGATGAAGGTGAGAAATCAACAGAAACGTGGTAACGGTTAATGGAATGCCCGAGCAGTGTAATTGGTAACTATTTTCGTTTCATTCTGGCTATACTCGAAATAATAATTAAGTACAGAAACTTTCGTGTATTTACGTTTGTCTTGTCCAACGTTAATTCTATATGCAAGTGTGTTTAGTGATTGTGATGTGATTTAATATGCTATAGAATCGTTCCTCTTCAGGCAGAAAAGTGAGCAAATCTGTACCTTGCTTGTAAGTCCACATACGATAGGAAATATAAGTGATTATAAAACTGCGTTTAACTTTGAATACTGTGTTGTGTTTCTTCTCTACCCAGCAAGCCCTGATGATTTGCAAATATTCTCATGTTCCCGACTAAAGGAGTAGAGGACTAACTTTTTGACGACTGGTGTACAACCGGGGGACGTTGCAACAAAATTATCTTACTGCTCCACATGCAGTTTATCATGTATGAAACATTACATTTGGACCTCCCCGATGGTGCAATGGTATCGTCGTCGCCTTGTAAACAAGGGAACCCGGTTCGATAACCGGTGGAGGCACATAGTGGTTCGGATCCCACTTTAAACTGTAGGTCCAGCCCCGATTAGCCTTACTGTGCATAAAGTGGACTTAAACACCAACTCAATTAATCAAAGCAACATTACATTGACAAGGGTTAAGTGGCAAAACATTCTATAGGCTGAACCTTGCTAACTTAAAAATATATTTATTATTATTACTATTATCCGCTCTAAATTGTAGGTTCGGTCCCGAATAACTTCTTTTCTGTTCCCGTAATACCGGTGCAAACAATCGCGTTCAGAGAGAGTTGACACGCGAGATGACTTTCCAGAAATAATTATAACTTCTTTTCCCTGCGACAAGGGAAATTTATTCGAGTAAGGGAAAATTCCCTCCACCTAGGGATATTCCTTGCATTTGACAACACTGTCAGAGGCCGCCAATGTGAATCCAACGCCCGTAGCGCTCCGGCCATGCGAAGATCAATACCAGAACGCAGCATTGCCAAGCCTGGCACTCGCTTCGTCTGCGTGACACGTGGTAGTCCTCCCAACAACACTCCCCACGATTCTCCTTTACTCCCCCTCACCTGTTCACCTTGGGGGAAGAAAATCCCCCTTTTGTTTTGATATTCACCCCAAGGTTAATCAACCTTATATTCTCGACTGATGGGAAGAGAAGGGAGGTTTGATATAAAAATATAAAAATTACAGCTCGTACCAGGTTGATGGGGAAATATGGGAGAAAGAGCTGGATTGAATAAAAGAATCAGCTGATTCTATTCAGTTCGCTCCGATTGTGGAAAGTTATTTGGCTTTTTTCAATGTCTTTTGGGGGGAGGGAGGGGGCTCCAATGCAATTTTATCAGCATGTGCCAGCAACGCTTTTCCTCTGTTGATATATAATTGCTTTCAAGGCAATGTTCGAAGAGGAAATTCCTGGGTGGGGAAGAGGGGCGCTCCGTTATGGTTGGAGATAGAGGATGCTTGTATTAACCAAACTTGGAGACAGTGTAGTGGGTGGGGGAGTCTTATGCAAATTATCCTAGCTTGAAGGTGAGGTGTATTTACGATAATTTTCTTAACTGGGGGAGCAGCATCTCCCGCGTTCCCCCTCCGATCCAGCACTGTTTCTAGGCAGTATGCTTTCACGTTTCTCCCTATCCACTACTCTCTCCCTCTCGTCTTTCCCTCCCTCCCCCTCTTTCTACCTTCTATTCTATCTCTCCATCTGCTTACATTCTCTCTTTCTCTCTCACGCACACACGCATAACGGCTCTTTCTGTCTCCATTTCCCCATTTTTCCTATCATATCCCTCTCTCCCTTTTCTTCTCTCACATCTCTCTCTTTCTTTTTATCTCATCCATCTCTCTAATCTTATATCACCTCTCTCTCTCTCTCACACACACACACACACACACATATAAACGACCTGGGCGTCATATTTGACGAGAAACTTTCCTTTTCTGAGCACATCTCTACAGTCACAAGGGGTTCAATGCGTATGCTGGGTCTTCTCTATCGTTTCACGGAAATAAACAACTTGACTGCCCTCAGCACCTTTTACAAATCTTTTGTGTCACCTAAAATTGAATACTGTTCTCCGATCTGGTCTATGGCATGCCCCTCAAATTCAGATAGACTAAATTCCGTTCTAAATTTCTTCCTGGCCATTGTTCGACACCGAATTCCGTCCACAAAATACTTGCAAAAGTCCATCCTGCTGAAAATGTTAAATATCCAAACTCCTCAAGAGAGACATAGACTGGCTGACCATATTTTTCTACATAAAATAGTGAATGGCAACATCAGAAGTGACCGCCTTCTTCAGGAAATTCACTTTCGTGTGCCTGCGCGCTCAACAAGAAGCACTCAACTTTTTGCTTCTCAGAAGCCGAGATTGTGCCTCATCCAGCGCTCTCTGTTCCATAGACTGCCCAGTGAGTATAATAATCTAGGAAGCCAAATAGACATTTTTGAAAATCTGGACCTTTTAAGAAGAAAGTTAACTAAAAGTATGTAAGTCTCTTAACCACATGTAATATTTCTATGTTATTATTTTGTTGTATTATGTTATTATTTCTGTCCTTATGTTCTATAAAATCGTTCCAATGTAAAATGGCTAACGCTGTATTTGGAATCTTCTATTAAATAAATAAAATAAATAATATATATATATATATATATATCTTCTACTCTCTCACACTCTTTCTTCTCTCACATCTCTGTCTCTCTCTCTCTCTTTCTCTTCTCCCCTCTCCACCCTTCTCTTGCCATCTCTCTACGACTGAATCTATTACTTTAAGACGATGGAATGAATGCGTTAAAAATTTTGGTTGTGTCGACAAGTATGGCCATTTTGCACCCTTCAAAGCATACGAGGAAAACATCACCTTATCTAAAAACCTTACCTTAACGTTAAAAACGGGGTGTAAAGAATCCCTTGAGAAAGGTTAAATGTGCCAGGCTTTAAAGAGACCTGTCCAAGATAAACACAACACATTAAAAAGATAAGGAGAGACTGAAAACTACCTCAGAAACAGTGTAAGAGATCCGCTTTGGGTGGGACTCAAGACAGAGAATAGAACAACTCAGCTTTTGCTACACAAGACGAAACAGTCCTCATAACTCGAGACGAGGCAACCATTGGAGCTTGAGGTGGGATTGCTTGAGTTTTTGCTTTAAGTTTACTTTACGCCAGAGTTGCTAAAGGTCCAGGAATTTTAAATAAATTCAATTCCGGTCCAGGAGAGAAAATTGGCAAGCGTAAATGTGTTCTGGACCGTATAGAACCTTTTTATCTGTAAAGTATTTCAATTCGGTCCAGGAACCTTTTTACCAGATCAATTTAAATACGGTCCAGGAACATTTTTTCCCTGCTGAATTTAAATACGTTCCAGGAACCTTGTTTTTCTAGCTGAATTTAAATACGGTCCAGGAACCTTTTCCGGCTCAATTTAAATACGGTCCATGAACCTTTTTCCGGTTTAATTTAAATACGGTCCAGGAACCTTTTTCTGGATCAATTTAAATACGGTCCAGGAACCTTTTCCGGCTCAATTTAAATACGGTCCATGAACCTTTTTCCGGTTTAATTTAAATACGGTCCAGGAACCTTTTTCTGGATCAATTTAAATACGGTCCATGAACCTTCTTCCGGTTTAATTTAAATACGGTCCAGGAACCTTTTTCTGGATTAATTTAAATACGGTCCGGGAATTTTTTCCGGATAAATTTAAATTCGGTCCAGGAATCTCTCTTCAATGAAACAAAACGCAACTTGGACCGAATTTAAATTGTGCGAGAAAAAGGTCCCGGTCCTGCAGCGTAACCTAATAGAACCTATTAGGATTTATGGGTTCCTGGACCTTTAAGAACCCTACTTTATGCTCAAGTAGAGTAATTGAGACTGGACCTACAGTTTGAAGTGGGAGCCGAACCACTGTGCGATGTGCCTCCACCGGATATCGAAACCAAGACGCCTTAATCACAAGGCGACGACGTTACCGCTGCACCATCTGGGAGGCTTACAACTTGAGACAAGTCATAGAACGACACGGCAGTTTCAACTCCAGATGAGTTACAACTGACACCCCATTAAGGCGAAGATTGGCAGTGTTGCACCAGTTGTGCATTTATTTCAATATCGTCGGAATGAGCACTGCTACTTAAAGAAACCCGACTATGCAAAATAGTATTTATTTCTCCCCATGTTGAAAGTGGTTTTTAAGCTAGACACGATGTTTGAAATATATGATACTGTAACGTGCAAGTCTTCGCACGTTCATGACTTTCCGCAAACTTGGATTTGAGTGCAGATCACAACAGGAAGCACTCAGGGCGCTGTGGCTCTTATCTTCGTCTGTCTTCAGTCCACATGCACTCTCTACCCTTCAGAGAAGTAAGGTCAGCAACAACAGGAAAACTGTGGTTACTGAGTTGGTTACTTGGAACCGAATTGCGTTCAGCCACCCTACATGAGGACAGCTCTACATGTGAGGACACCACATGCGAACGACCCGATGACACGATTGCAAGGATAGCCATCCTGGGTCGGAGACTGGACAGCGCCTCCGGCCGCACTTCAGCTCTGCTGGTCAACTTCCACACCTCTTGTTTTGTGACTAGGGTTTATATACTTCGGGTGTGGTCGAAATAACTATAGGCAGGGTTATTTCTGTTGCCTCGTTTCGGTCTCAGGAAGTGTAGAAGGTCAGAGATGCGTGGACAGAAGATTGATCGTATCTGGTGTCCTTGCTATCGTTTCATCGTGTCGTTCGCATGTGGTGTCCTCACATGTAGAGCTGTCCTCATGTAGGGTGGCTGAACGCAATTCGGTTCCAAGTAACCAACTCAGTAACCACAGTTTTCCTGTTGTTGCTGACCTTACTTATCTGAAGGGTAGAGAGTGCTTGTGAACTGAAGACAGACGAAGTAAGAGCCACAGCGCCTTGAGTGCTTCCTGTTGTGATCATGAACGTGCGGAAACTTGCACGTTATAATACATAAGAATTATCAGATTTCCATGAATTCCTTATTGAAGAAACGAAACAACTTCAACATAATCAGATGGAAGTTTTCGACTTTTTCCTACGACAAATCAAATGTTCAACGTGTCCTCTTTCCGTTCATATTTTTTTCTACGCCATCGGAAGTTTGTTATTCCAAACAGAACAAGTAAAATGATACTCCCATAAGCGTAATGCCGTGCGGGAGAAGCGGTTAAGGGTTCTCGCATCTGGCTGGATGCAAACTCTTCCTCTTACCCTTAACGAAACGAGAGAGTTCCTCGGCTGCAACCTCCATTCACTCCCGTCAAGACCCTGAGTCGACCTCCATATCGGAGTGATTTAACGCAGTTCTCCAAAACGCCAGGTATTCTTGGTTCGAATCCCGGCCTGGGTATTGGTGTTTTTGTGTCCCTTCATCAATTTCATCATATAATCACTCATCCTCATCATGGCAATCAGCCAAACTTGGAAGAAAAGCTAAGTAAAATAAACCGAATCAATCAATCAAAAACCTTGACGCCCCTGAAGTCCTGGCAGAGACACCATCATTCAAAAACAGCCGAGTGATGTAACAATTTACCCAGCTTACAAACTAGGCATCAATTAAACGAGGAAGAAGCTAATGATGCAAATTCGTAACACTTTGGATACGTAGAACACGCGCACTTCTTAAAGCACCGTCGTGCCTTTCCGAACGTAATTAATAACAGATTTCGCCACCAGAGGACGTGATTAAAGTCTTCCCGTGAACATAGAGAGAGAGAGAGATGTTCACAGGTTTCGGTCGGAACAAGACAGCGTAATTGTCTCGCAAGCTACGAAGGTACGTCGGGGAAGGTGTAATTGAAGAGGCGTTCCCGAGTAATGAAACACGGCGCAACCATCCCCCGGTCCTCAAATATTAAAAAGCCCAGGTTCAACACGGGAGGTTTAGCATCACCATGGCAGCGACGGGAAGCAATTCCACAGGAGCGAGCCTGTGTTGTGATTCGACCTGCGGAGTGGCAGAGTTAACGATCAAAGCCGGATTCCCTGAGGGGGTGGTGTTAAAAAAAATGCACCCCGGAAGTTCTGAGTGTAATGTACACTGCATGTTTGAGCTTTGTACATTTGGTAGGTGCAAGGATTTTTTTCTTTTTTACATGAGAGTACGTTGGCCCTAGGGTGTGAATTCGATGGAATGCGGGTGGGACACCCTTTCTCATAAGGGAAGCTCATATATCATCCCCTTCCGTACGTAATTTCTCCCCTTTGCTCTTTTGGAAACGTGTTTCAAATCTAGCCCTCTCTTTTTTGGACTGGGATGCTGAACAAATGTATCATCATATCTTTACATGTAAATCCTACATTCCTCACGACCCATGAGAACTACTATATAATAGAATCTTGTTGTGCAGAAAGATACAATTATGTCTTCTTGTTAAGGCACTACAACTTTATACATTGAATGTTTTGGTTTTCTCAACAGAAAAGGGGGGAACCCCCGGAAGATGCTCACCTCCACCCGCATACATTCGATGGTACGCGCTCATGTTCTGGTACCTAAAAAGACCAGAACGTCTTTTCCACGGAATATCGGTTCCCCCGTTTTCATTTCCTCGTGATTTTATTTTGAGACATTCTTTTATTTAAAAGAACATGATTTAAATAAAAAGAGAAAGCATTCACTTGATGTCTCTCAGGGTATAGGTAATATCTCTGTTCGTTGGTCAAACAAACTCAAAGTCAACTTTTCACTAAGAGAAAAAGAATTATATTTTACTTCTTAACAAAATAAATACTTATGTGCATAAATCCATTATTGTAACTTCAAAGAAATAACAGCTTCTTACAATTCAGTTTGACCTCTCTTTTTTCAAACTCAAAGCCCGAACTAAAAACAAAACAGTCATAATTCCCATACCAACAGCTCTTACAAGATATGTATATAAAGGTCAGTTACTATCCTGTGACATCATTAGTGATAGGTTTAAATATTGACTAAACACAAAAATCAAGTGAAAGAGATTAAAAACAACAATAAACATTTGTACACTGAGAGAGGTAATTAAAAACAATAATTAAGTATTTGTACAAGAGGAAAAGACGTGTCAATTTGGTTCAAATAATACATATAAATACATTCCTGCAAGTTACAATGTAATCCGCAGGATCTGGTACCGGGGTTATTCGGTAATCCAGAAAAAGCCCGGTTTACAAAGTTTGATAATATCAAACTTGTTTTGTGGTCGTTTTTGTAGGTATGTACGATTAGTAGTGTGTTTCAGTACGTCTATTTGACTGAGATAGTGTTAGGAGTTGAATGGGTAGATGTGACTTTGTGTGGACGTGTTCTCCTGTTGTATTGTTGGTTGGTGAGTTTATGTGTGTAGTTTTGTTTATGTGCAAGTGTGTGAAGGGAGATTGAAGATTATTTGATTAGAATAGAATAGAATGGAATGGTCTATATTAATGCAGGCGTGTAAGATAAGGTAAGGCGTCAAGCTAATGAAGGTAGGGAGAATATGTTAATCAAGTGAGGGGATTTAGAGTTTGGACTTTGGCTTAAGTATGAAGTGTGATAGTAGTTTCAGATATAAGGGGTATGTATGCTGTGTGAGTGTTTTGAGGAAGGGGGAATGGATGTTTCTCAACAATATGTCTCGATTTTGTTTTCTGGAAGCTCTTTGTCGTCCAATTTTTTTACTTTATGTCTTTCAAATCTTTTAATATTTCATCTTGCGATCGTTTCTTTGTTTCACCTAAGGCTCTTTTTCCAAGCCAAGTGGTTGCCATTTATAGAATTATTTTCCTAATCTTTTATCAGTAATTCTGTTTATGTGCCCAAACCATCTTAATATTTGTGATTTTATGACGTTGTTCATGATGTTTTCATTTATTTTTTATTTTGTTGAGCTCTTCGTTGGTTCGTAATCTCTAGGTACCATCAGGTTCTTTTATAGGTTCATTAATTCTTCTTAAGATTTTCCTTTCAAATATTAGGAGTTTGTGTTTTCCGGAGTATTTACACTGCAAAAAGGCCTGGCGAAATCACGACCGTCAGTACTCGCTGCTACCCAAATATCGTATAGTGTTGGAGTAGTTGATTCGCTAAACTGATTGGTGATAAAATCTCATGTCTGTCGTAGGTTCGATCCCCACCACCGGCATAAAGAAATGGTTAACCTTTTGACGAGAAAGAAGGTACTCTCTACAAATGTAGTGTTATAATATGAATTATTATACGTAGTAGAACTTTTGGCAATGGATAATGTCAAATTATCATTGCATGCTAATGAAGAACCATTGTCACTAACATTCAGAGAATTATTATACATCGTTATTGTAATATAGTAACATTTTCGAACACGGTATGATAAACCTTTACCGATAAAAAAAATACAATTAAGATCGGAGCAAGAAATTTCAGAACGCTATTTGTTTATGAAAGGGAAACGTTCTGCGAAACCACACTGCCAGAGGAGCAAGTGGATCGGTTTTGTGTGACCTTCATGTCATGGTATCACTGCTGTCTAAAGGCTTTTCTGCAAAATTAAATGTACTTCAACATTACTTCTTTGTGGACTGCGCAAAAGTTTTCCTTGTTAGTGTTCCTTTATCATATCATCACTCATCATCATCATCATCATCATCATCATCACGATTAGCCAAAGTGGCAGAACAGCGAAGAAAATTATACCAAACCAACCAATCGATCAATTATAAGTTTGTTTTTTAAGCTTACTTAACGCACAGAAAGGCTAATAGGGACTGGACCTACAGTTTAAAGTAGGATGCAAACCACTGTCTGCCTCTACCTGGTATCGAACCCGAGACCCCTTGGTTACAAGGCGACGACGCTACCATTACATTGTGTAATACATTCACTCTCTTGCCTTGTAATCAAGGAGTCCTGGGCTCAGTCCTCGGTTGAGGCACTTGAACAGTGGACCGGATCCCACTTTAAAACTCTGGTTAAACTCGCGATTAGCCTATCTGAGCATAAAATAGACTGAAACAAGCAAGCCGACCTAACAAGACAGAAGATATTGTGTGCAAGATAAATTTCGGAACTGCAACTTATTCTACCTCCAGGCATGTCTGGAATATAACCTTTCAAAGTTAGCTCACGAGATTTGCCCCACTGTCTCAGGTATTGTCTGGCAGACTTCTGTACTTCAAGTTAATCATGCCCGGACGACATTTAGGTCTTGCACGCGGAGTGTCGTGAGATTAGGACGGGAGTAGTTCGTGTGTCGCATATAATTTTCATCTCATGCTCTCCTCTTCTCGGCTCTCAGTCAAGTTTGCACGGAGCTCAGAAGCTCTAACTTGGGCATATTAATGTCGAGGTTACTAAAACTTCCAGCTCAGGTGATATTACTCTCAAGGTGTTGAAGACAGCGAGAACATCTCGACGGAGAGTTGAGCCAGAAATGAGAACACGCAGCATCTTGCTGAAGATTTGCATTGTGGAAATCTTTTTGAGGCAGTTAACCTGGCTCAATTTTCAACAAATAATAATAATTTAGCAATTCACAAATACTATAAGATGCGCATTGGTAACTTGAAAATTACAAAACTGCTCTGTTTTAATACCGATTTTGTCTGTGCCGCTTGTATTTTATTGATAATGGAAAAAACTTGAAAACTATTTTGATTGTTGAATGAATAATTTTTGCAACTTGTACAAGGATAACACCATTAAGCCTTGTTTCCATGATATGAAAAACTCCATATGCTGGCCAAGGCAGACATTTATTTTATTATAAAACATAAACTAAATGTAACGTTTCATTAATCATTTCATTAACATTTGTACTTGGTGCAGAGTCTGAAGAAGACCTTGCTAGAAGATTGAAACGTTACGTTTAGTTTATGTTTTATAATAAAATAAATTTCTGCCTTGGTCAGCATATTAAGTTTTTTCTTGTACAAGGAGTATGAAGTGATATGCTAACAAAAGTACTTTCTTAAACGTTTATTGTACAGTCAATGGCAAATATAATGGTAGGCAAATTGTTCACCGCTATTTTCATTACTTTTTAATTCTACATCCTGTGTTTTTTTAAGGAATGAAACTATTTTGGTTCGAAGCAGACATTGTTCTCTGCTTATTGACGTCTTTATTTCAATTCATTGTCATCACATTGTGTAATTCACACCGAGTGAAAATGGTGGTGGACAATTCGCATACTGTTTCTTTTGCCGTTGGATGTACAATTCAGTAAATATTTCAGGAAGCAAAAATAACAATAATACTCCGTTTTCATTTTCACGTGCTACTGACGAACACAATAAAAATTTGAGAGTACTAAGAGTACTAAGTATCCAAGCCAGAGTGGATTGATTTAAATCAGGTGATTTGTTTGAAAACAATCACTGATTTAAACCACTCTAAATAAATAATTTATAGAATAGTGTACATAAGGATTTTGTAGATATCAGAATCACATTTGGTGAAAGAACATTAATCTCGTACTCATTTAATGGTGATTATTAGACTCTAAGAAAGGAAACAAAACATTATGTGCTGATGGTGTGAAGCTCATACGAAAAGAAATGAATGTGAACACAGGATTTATCTTGATTTAAAATTCAATAATTTTATGGTCAAATATAGCAAACATTTTGTGTAATCATGTTAAACCATAAATAGCATCAATATAATTAAACTGTAAACATTATGGCAGCTGATATTTTTCGAACTATTATTAAAAAATCTCCAAAATTCAGGTACAAAGCCTACAAAATCATTTAAATTAATACTTTAAGTTACAATTATACAGTACATCCAGAATGTTTTAGTTTCACTGGAAGAAAAGTTACTGAAATTATTATTAGTTTCATTAACAAACTTAATAAACATTTCCATAGTAGTTAGAGTATCAGAAACAGAAAAATGTATCAAACTGTTCAAATATTTTACAGGACCATTTACTAGAAAAAGCCTTTCTATAAAAAACATATCTATGTGCATGGTGCCAATAATCGTGCAAGCAATTATAAGCATGTTTTTTCAAAAAAATAAAAATCGATTTAAATCACAAAAATCCGATTTAAACAAAAATCAACAAAAATGATATTTTAAATAAAAATCATAATTTTTATCCACCCTGATCCTTCCGTCCGTCCATCAATGTCAACTGGGCCTCCCCAGTGGCCTAGCGGTAGCGTCGTCGCCTTGTAATCAAGGGATCCCGGGTTCGATACCCAGTGGAGGCACATACTGGTTCGGATGCTACTTTAAACTGTAGGTCCAGTCCCGATTAGCCTTACTGTGCATAAAGTGGACTTAAAAAACCAAATAAATCAATCTCCCATGTCAAATTTAGGTATCTCAATAACAACCAGAGCCATACTAAATCCAAAATTGGATGGACTAATACACCTATCAAGGCCTCAGTGTTTGTAAGTGACTTTTGTGGAACTGTAATTGTAACTATCTGCATTTAAAAGTAAGTAACTGTACATTTTTAGCAATACAGTAACGTAATCAACTGTTACTTTACGACACTTGAATTGTTAACTTGGAAATTTGTAACGTGGGGAAAGAGCTAAATTTGGCAACTCTGTTTTCAACTATGTGTCATCTCTGGATGCTAAGGTAAATAGATTTTCGTGCAAGGAAATTTAGTGCAATTCTAATTCAGCGCAATGACTTCAGTTAAATATGTTGCAAATGTAAGTTTAATGCGACATCATTTTTAGGAAGCAAGAAATATTTTGAAAAAAAAAAAATACTCCCTCTCTCCCCTTGGTATCTCGCCTTGTATTTTCAAATCCGGAATGCAGGTCCATGGTTCGACGAGCTCCGCAATCCCTACTCTACACCTACATCTCAGTTATTTTAAATTATTTTATTGCATTCTCTCCCGACCCTCAAACATCAATCGGCGAAACGACACATGCTCCCCTTAGATTTCATCGCCTCAGTCAAACATGAGAAAGTTTCCAGAATCTCCCCCGCAAATGGAAAGTTCCCGACGATTGAGTGCATGTCGTGACTGTACCCTACACACCTGGGAGTCTCTCACTGTTTTTCAAAGTTCTTGCGAGCGGAGTGGTCAAAAGGAAACGCAAAATGAGGGATGTGGAAGGGAGCGAGGAGGGAGACTTGTTTGACTATTATAAATTGTTCTTGTAAACAGTTCATAGATCAATCATCTCTTTTCTACTGAAGAAATCCCCTGTGTCTTACGGTTCTCTTTCTTGCTTTTCAAAACTTTTCCTTCTCTTTCACTGTACTGTTCGATGTTTGCTCAACGTTGTTTCACTGCTTGCTGCAATCTTAGCCTGTGTCCGAAAGACCAAGGAAGCAGACTCGAAGTATGGTCTTGTCGGAAGTGACGTCACATAGTGCAATTCAAAAACGCCAATTAAGAGAGGAATCTAGCAGGGTTCTTAAAGGTTCAGGAACCCATAAATTCTAATAGGTTCTTTTGGGTTCTGCTGCAGGACCGGAACTTTTTTCTCGCACAATTTAAATTCGGTCCAAGTTAGGTATTGTTTCATTGAAAAAATTTTCCTGGACCGAATTTAAATTTATCCGGAAAAAAAGGTTCCTGGACCGTATTTAAATTAAGCCGGAAAAAGGTTCCTGGACCGTATTTAAATTCAGCCGGAAAAAATGTTCTAGGACCGAATTGAAATACTTTACAGGGTCTTTACGGTCCAAAACCCATTCACGCTTACTGATTTTCTCTCCTGGACCGGAATTGAATTTATTTAAAATTCATGGACCCTTAACAACCCTGGAATCTAGCCCGCAGCAAGCAGTAAACTACAATCATACTTGTTTAATAAACTCGTTCGCTTGTTTACTTGTTTGCAATCACGAAAGTAGACCAGTTGTTCGTTGTAGTTCTTCTAATGTGTGGAAATGTAAGTAAAAGAACTGTTTAAAAACCTATGTGATTTCTATGGTTAGAAATAAGTGTTTATAACGCGGAAAAACAATGTGTCCTTAGCTTTATCTACTGATAAGGCGCTGCAGTCGAAGTGCAATTCGAAAAACTTTCATTTCCAGTCCACGACTTCAAGGCCTCACTGCAAGACCATACTAGGAGGATGTTCGCTTCAAGTACGGTCTTCCACCTTTCGGACATGCACTATTCCTAATCGTAATGATGTGATTATCAGATGGGATCCATGAAGGGAACGCACGTGCCAAGGCCAGAACTCAAACCCAGAACCTTTGGTAGCGAGGTCGTGAACTACCACCACCAAATCAACATATTCCTTTGTGTAAAATTTGGAACGGATGCAGGAGGGTGGGCTCCGTGCTCCTTGAACAACCCCAAAATTGCCTCAATATCCCCCTAATTATTTTCACAATTTCACAAGGTCTAATTTATGGTCATTTTGGCTCTATATTTACCATTACACACCCTAAATGCGAACTTGCACCACCCTGATGGAAAATTCTGGATGAACCCCTGGTGGTCTCTGAACAGGATGTTTTCCATGGGCGTTCGTTCAGCTTATAGACATACATATATTATATATATATTTATACTATATATGCATGCTATATTACCTATACTTTCACATATGAAAAGATTCATCCCGTTTATTGCTCCAATTTGTGTAGGTTTACAAAGAATAATGGAAATTCATCTACCAATCAATACAAAACAATATATTAGAAGAAGAAAGAATGAAGGAAATAGGAAGAAAGAAACAAGATTGTATGATTGATTTAGTTTATTTTACTTCGCTATTCTGCCACTTTTGATTAATCACAATAATGAGGATGAGTGATGAAGGGACACGCACAAAGAACAGCCATTGCAAGGCCGGGAATCAAACCCGGGACCCCTGTCGTCGTAGCGCTCTGTGAAATCTCCCCACCACCATAGACACAGCCGTCTGAACAAGGGGGCTGAGGTGGTTATGGCTGTGATTTTTTAGAATCTGTAATGTTTTATGTGTTAAAATATGAAAAATATAGCCACTAGAAACTAAAGATACCATATTGCCTCCATTTCATCATAAGTAATTATTAGGCACATACATTTAAATTAAAAGTACACAGAAACTCGCCAACTCAACTTTTTTATGCTGCACCCCATATAAAGCATCTCACATAAAAGTGGTGAAATAATATAATAAAAAATAATATAAATAATAATAATGGTAAATGTACTTGGGAGAGCCAATTTTGCTCGTAATTGCCAAATTTGCGCTCTTAATTGTGCACTTTCCTCCTGTACAGAATTGATTGGAAATTCCTCGATTCTTCAAAAGATGCAAATCGTACATCAACTGCTTCTCGTTTTCCTTCGCTCCTGTCTGTCATTCCGGGTAGATTAACTAACATCAGGTGAATTCATTGAAGGCAAAGTGACAATTGTGTATTTATTTATTTATTTTTAATTGGGAGTCCTAACAATTCTTCATGTCCTCATGTTGCAGGTTTCTTCCATAATATTGTTCACAAAAATTTCCCGACGAATCGGACTGTTTTCAGGTTTAAACGGGTCCATTAAGTTTACCTTGCGCATCCGACGAAGCACAAACAATAGAATATTTTGTTATTTGTGAAAAATAATATTCTTACTGTTTCTCTCATTATTTCTATACATGGTGATACCATACTGCATTTCAAATACAGGAACAGCAACACCCACTATCATACTAGTCAGAAATAAAAGAGAAAGGTCTTACAAAAATATAAACAACAAAAGGGAACCTTTCGAAACAGTAAACATGTTTATTTCCATCTGGTTCTTGTCCGTGATTTGACTCACACCCAGCCCAGTCGCGAAATAGGCCTGTTCAACCGCAGTGTCTTCCCAGCCTTGGGAAGAACCGTGAGGCCGGCCTCATCTTGTATATTACAGGCATGCCAGCCCCTGAAATTAGACTTCCCGTTTACTTACGTAGGATGTTATCCCTAGAAAGTTAACGTGAAAATCAGGAACGTTAAACCTAAGGCATAGTCATTTTGAAGACCTTACTCTTTTGATTTGGTCAGGTTAAAGTTACAGTGGTGTAAGTCAATTTCTTAAAAAAAGAAAAAGCAGTCTGACTCACAGCACTTTCCTGATCAACACAACAGCTGTTTCCTTTATCACAAGACCTTAAACTGTCATCTGTTGACAGTTGAATGAATCTCTTATTTACTTCACGTTTCCTGTGAACAGATTGACTTATATAGATCTGGTTTCTGTGTCTAAGTCTATTTTTTTTAAAGTGACCTACACCACTGTAACCTTAACCCGTCCATTTAAAGGAAGAGTTTTATTGGCAATTAAAATTGGTTAATAACATAGTTTGTGTCTGATAGTATTAATAACAGAGAAGAAAGTGCTGACATGATTTAACTTTCATAGTTACATTTAAAACAGCAATTTGTTTGGTATTCTCCACATAGTCATTTGGTGCTCATAAGTTCCAAGTTATAAAAGTTTTCAGGAGACACGAAAAACTGAATAAAAGAATGAAACGTCGAAAAAGCAAGGGGTATTCACGTGCAATAGCTAGAAGCAACAGTAACATACATATTGAAGTGTGCGGTCTCGATAGCAACTGCTGCACGCCGCCGAGAGGCCGAACACTGAACTATAGCCACTGGAAGAACCAGACTGCTCCAGGAACTGTCTGCGATGCACAAACACGCCAGACAACTCCTTTTCCATTCCTACTACTCAACAAATCTGTGGAGCTGTCTGATTCTTGCACCAGCAGATAGAGCATTTTTTTCATGATTGATTACAGAAAAAAAAAAACAAGTTTGACCAAAAAGTGGAGCTGTCTGGTTCTTGCACCGGAGTCTTCAATTATTGTAAGACCTCAAATTTGAGTTTTCATGTATTAAACGCCATTTAATGAAATTGTAAGTAATACAATTATCTGTTGTAGAGAAATATATATATTAGGGTAAGCCCATCCTCTTAAGGCGCTTCGACACTTCCCACCACAGAGGCCGGCAAAAAGAAACAACATTGAAAATTTCATAAAGTATATCAGAGTCAGACATTATTTAGTGCGAAATGAATAATTCAAACAAGCAAAGTGATACTAGTAGAGGTGTATATATATTTATACATGTTGTATCATAAGTAATAGCGAAAACTGAGACAGTTGAAAGTACACGATAATAGAAGCAAAAAAAGTCTCAGTAAACATGGGTGCGCAAACGAGCCGTTGTCGAGATAATCGCGAATGTGTGGTTGCAAGCTGCCACTGACTTAATTGTTTGTAAACGTCGTCCTAGTTGGTAACATGCGCAGTAAGAAAAGTCATTGGAGATTTCACTGCTTTTATTGGACATTATACTTACTTTAACAAACGTTAGTATGTTACATGTTCCAATTACTGTATACTCGTACCTGTTAAAGGAGGTGTTCAAAGTGTCATCCTTCCATCTGGATGCAATACCGTACGCGATTCACATTGAGTTTCGAATTCTTTCGAACACACCTGGATCATTTCCGAATTGGTCACAAGCATGTACAATTCTCTGTACTGATTGTATCCATCCTGTTTGATTACAACGCCATCTCTTGGAAATGTTTTGTTTTGTAAACATATACAAACCTCGGAACGCGCAAGGAGTAAAGCACTAACCACATATTCGCACACATTATTAGCATTTTTACCAACTAGGACGACGTTTACAAACAATGAAGTCAGTGGCGGCTTGTAATCACACATTCGCAATTATCTTGAAACCGGCTCGTTTGCAGACCCATGTTTACTGAGACTTTTTTGCTTCTATTATCGTGTACTTTCAACTGTGTCAGTTTGCGCCATTACTTATGATACACCCTGTATAATATATTACATGCATATATCTCAAGCATATTTTGTGCTGAGGACCTGAACTGTTTTAATGACGAATTCCAAGTCGCCACCGTTTCTATTTCATAGAGTTTAATATACAATCTTGTGCTATGGAACTTGGATAAGAAGCAACCTGGAGCTTACTTCCTCCCCTGGTGATAAGACTGATTCCCATCCCCCCCTCTCCAATCCCAGCCTCGTATGAAATATGAGCACTCGAATGCCTAGACCAGCTCGTGGTTGTCCGCTGATTGTCGCGTGGGTCTATCGAACAGCGTGATTCTGCAGTTCGGGCCCTCTGCATCATCAGCAGTGGCGCTCATCTCTATTCAGGCGAGATGTCGGGGCTGGAAACAATAGACTTTCCTGCTAAGAGGCGACTTCGACCCGGGGATCTTGTGTCGTCGACGCGGCAGAAATGAATAATGGATGGGCCCCAAATGGGATCGACGCCCCCGCCGATGAGAGCGCCGTTACGCCTTTGCAGTTTCGAAAATTCGTTTGCTCAAGGTTCTTTCGACGAGTGCCTTTACCAAGATAATCTACTTGCCAACCTTCGCTGGATTAGTGGTTAGAGTCGTGGAACGGAGCGTCCTTGGCTCGAACCCTGGATAAGGAGGATGGATTACCGACTTGCCTTGCGAATTTTATTATCGCCATTAATTCATTTCCACTGTAGTGGGAGATATACGAGGGCTGGTTAAAAACTATGATTTGTGAGTGTTCCTTGATCAATTTCAACTCCTTCATCGTTGCGATAAGTAAAAGTCGCAGCAAAGCGATCCAAACTACACCCAAATTACAAAATAGCAGTTCACTGCACTTTTTGACTATGTTTGCACTCATTTTGGTTACAAAGTGCAACACTGATTCATCTGCTTCGTTAATTTCAGGTAGTGTTACTTGGTGTCTGACTGTTTGTACTACATTCTGTGGAGCGGTGTACAGTGTGATCACGTGCTACACGCTAACCAATCAAATTAACATTGCATGCAGCAGACAGGCATTTGTTCAAATTTCTGAATTTGAACTCTGCTTTTGTTGCAGACAAGACACCCAAATGACAACCTCCCTTTCACGTAGTACACCCTGGACTGCATTTTGCAGACTAACGAGGCTCTGCCGTCTGGACCCATGGCCAGTATAATCCTCTATGAGACTTGTGTGCTGTCCATACGTGTTTGTAATTGTCCCTTCATCTGTTTCATCTTATCACCATTCATTCTCATCTTCGCAATTAGCCAAATTGGCAGAAGTTCGAAGTAAAGTAAGACAAATTATTCATTCATTCATTCATAGTTGCCAACTTTAGTGAGAAGTCGCTGGATCTGGGGAATCTGCAATTTCTGTTTGAGACGAAATTGGTGTGATATAAAAAGGACGAGCAGTTTCTGTACTTACTTTAGGCGTTCTTTAGAGATTAATCTATGGAATTTATGTATTTCTTGACTCATATCATCTGCGTATAGATTCATCTACGGGCAGGAGGGGCTCAAGATAGCTACATATTTACGGTTTTAAATAAGAAAAATAATAGCCTAATTTTCTAAATACTTGAAACATTACTGTTCAAGAATACGTTTATTGCAGGTATGAATGTATTTAATAACTACATAATGATTAGGGATAGGATTTTGTGGTGCAAAATTATGGTCGGAAGAGGGAGAAAAATGTTTTCAAAAAGGTGCAATAAGAAAGGTGCTGATAAAATGCTCAAGTCTCTCTTTTCTGCGCCTTCTGTATATAATGCGCGCGGACCGCAGAGAGAACTGTGGTTCTGACGAATAGGTTCCGTTGAAGTTTGTGTTTTCTCTCGCTGGTTTTGATGCATTATCTTGGGAACTATTTGGGCTGCGATGATCGTATCGTTCCCTTAGGTACACCAGGATCTTAACCTGGGACGTTTAGTTGTCCTTTGAGTTGCGATAGAACTTTCCATCATTCATACGCGTTTGGCAATTAATCCTCATGCGAGAGGTTATACCTGGAAGGGGTAGAATGGCAAATGAACACAGAAATGGACTTTAAGTCTTCCTAAGATTGTTTCGGCGTGATGTTAGGAAAATGGTTGTTTCAACTAGAAGCTGAAGTTCTCAGGAGACTCGTAGAATGGTAGAAGAACGTAGACTTGTTCTTAGTAGCGTCGAAGTATAGGTGTCAATCCTTCAACAGGTCTACAGACTGATGTGCGAAGAATGACCACTGTCTCTCTCTCTCTCTCGTAGTGTCTTTGCTGCTCTCCCTGTCTATCAGAATACCTACTGTTTTATCCTCCAAGGATTACTGTGGTAAATACCAGGTCAGTGCACTTTTCTATTTCCTCGAAGTTGTTTGTTACCTGGTGTCCTACTAAGATTGATGCAACACCTTTACTCAGCAATACTTGGAGTTCTTAGCGACCGCTGCTGGCTGTGATTCTGATAGACAAGAATCGAGAGTAATTACCTTTTGTGTTCTTAAAAAAGTATATGATATTGTATAGAAATTATACGATATCATACCATTTTATAGCTGTCGTTCTGCTCTACAAAATGAGACTACAGGATTTTATGCAGCTGCTCAAGAAGAGTGAAAATCATTTATTTTTCTGTCCAATTTATTTGAGCCAAACATGAAAGAAAAGGAAGGAAAAAGGTGCAGAAGCATGAAAGAGGGGGTAAAAAAGAAGATAAATATGCTAATCTGACGAGAAGGTGCAACAAAGTGTGTTCATTTTACTTGATTTATTGTCCTATAATAGATATCTCAAACGATCGACAGCTTATTCAAGATCTAATATCATTCTGTTGAAAGATTTTTCTCACTAGCAATAATTCCTAATTTTCAGTTATTATTAGTAGTGCTGGTATTACTGCAGTGCAATAAGTTTACCTGGAGAAAAATGTCAGTGTCTTTTTGCACGACGGTATAAAACAGCGGTTTTTTCTTGTTTCTTGCGTAGCTGAAAATAAATGTATGTAATGCAAATGAGCGTCGGGACGGGCTGAGGTTCGAACCGATCCGTTGACCAGCTCCTAGAAGTTGACATCGTTCATTTCAAGTTACAAAAAACAGAAAGTATATTATCTTTATTGTAAAGAATAATAACAGAAATAAATTCCAGTTAGATATTATTTCAACCATGGCCCTTGCGAGAATGTTTTGCTGGAGCTCGGAAAATTATAGAACTTGAATAGTAGAAATAATAACAATAATAAAAATTCATAAAAATAAAATTGTTATTTTACAATGATAAATATGAATATCTAGTACAAAGTTATCTTATATATTTTTTGTTCACATTTCACTCAGTGTCCTGAAATTCACAGTTATTGTAATTGTTATTAATTTTTGCATACATCATTCGTGAAAAAGCTGTAGCGGTAGTAGAAGATTTTACTCATAAGGTTTATGTTGTGACCTCTCCCATAAAACTAAATTTTTATGGAATATTGAAAACTGTAGAACCATTTATTTCTTCGATTGCATAGTATTTTTTTTATCTAACACCCTTTCTACTGTCGCTATATTCTGTTCAAATACTAACTAAATGATCTTCATTTCTCCTATTAACAATAAAAATAACAGGCTTTCTTCTTTTTTGTAACTTGAAATGAAAGATGCCAATTTCCAAAGGGCAGGGCGTCCGACTCCCCTCCTTTCGACGCCCATGATTCCAACAGAAAAATCAAAGTAAAAAATGTGCGAGATCGAAAAAGTTATGTAAAATGCAGGAACCATATTTTTATTATTTAATCCAAAGAATAGGTGGTTCAAGTTTTCAAAATTATAAAAATTAAATTAAATGTATAAAAAAAAAAAGTTGCGCTCCATTCGCTCATCTGGTGGACCGAATAGAACAGCATGCCCAAGGAAGGATGTAATACGTGGTGCACACCAAAAGTACGTGCCGTTTTGTTCTGAAGTCAACATTTCTTCTCTTTTCAGGGAAATAACTATGGCATCGGAGACTTCCATCCTTCGTCTTCAAGCAGTGTCAGTTTTGTGTGCTAGGTGGCAGTAGTTGAGTGACAGTGCCTGAAGGAGTAAGACGTGTTTCTGATACTGCCTGGGGAAATGGAATTTCCACTTGAAGAGCAACAGGTAATTGTGAAATTCCTTACCGCAGCTGGACGTTGTGCAGCCGATATTCATCGCCAACTGGAGGCCGTGTGTGGTGATAGTGCTCTTGCAGAAAACACTGTTAGGAAGTGGGTGCGTGAGTTCAAAGATGGACGAACGAGTGTGAAAGACGAGCAGAGGTCTGGACGTCCGAAAACAGCATCAACTGATGCTAACATTGACCGTGTTGAACATTTTATCATGAAAGATAGGCGTGTCACCATGCAGGAGATTTGTGATACCCTGGGGCTAACAATGGGAACCGTAGAACGAATAATCACCAAAGATTTGTGCCTAAAGAAAGTTTCCTCTCGCTGGGTTGCACGATTGCTTAGTGACGACCAAAAAGAGATGCTCGCGTTCGATCCAGTGTTGCAAATTTGACACGATTCAGAAGGGAGGGTCAAAGTTTTTTGGACAGTATTGTGACAATGGATGAAACACAAATTCCATTATTCAATCCAGAAACAAAAAGACAGTCGATGCAGTGGAAACACATGGATTCACCACCCCCGAAAAAAATTCGTCAGGTTGCATCAAATGACAAAGTGCTATACGCAATCTTCTGGGATTCCCAGGGAATGATATTGTCTCATCCAGTTCCCAAAGGTCATACAATTACGGGAGAGTATTTTCGTAAACTTTTGGCTACAGAATTTTTGCCGAAATTGACTATGAAACGACCACAAATGGCTAATGGCAATTTCATTCTCCACATGTGCAATGCACCGCCACATCGTGCTAATGTTGTGACCTCATTCTTGGCTGACCACGGTATTGAACTTCTGACACATCCACCATACTCACCAGATTTAGCCCCGAGTGACTTCTGGTTGTTCCCAAACCTCAAGAATTCTCTTCGTGGACGCCATTTTGCCAATAGATCATCCCTGGGAAGTGCTGTTTTCCAGTATCTAAAACATACCTCCAAATATGACTATGCCACATGCTACACAAAATGGACTGAGCGATGGCAACTATGTATCAATAAAGAGGGAGAGTTTGTTGAAAAATAAACACAGGTTATTTCATTGTATTTCATTTTTCTTGAAAATTAGAACGAAACGGCACGTACTTTTGGTGTACACCTCGTAAAATTATTATAGAAATATAAACTTTCTTTAAAAATGTTTTAACTTTTATCAGAGCCTGAACCCCCTCCTCCGTACAAAATTTCTGGCTACGCCCATGGTAATGCACTACAATGCAATTAAACAGAACAATATGTTTAGTAACTTGCACTTTTACATAGCTTTCCCAGACCAATTTCATTGTTCTTGTAACTTATCATTCATCTGGCCTCGCCATGTAAATCGCATACAAACAAGTCGTCTGTTTTTTCCATTCGTGAGTACACTGAGAAATATCTTATTGGGGCATCTTGTACTGCACAAGGCTATGACTGCTGTACGTCGACATGCAGAGGGCTGTTTGGGGGAGAGTGGTGCCCACCTGAGTGACATTATTTTCAAGACATAGGCACATTAAATGCTTTTGTATGTACTTTTCAATTATGTAAGTGTTTTCATTGTTATTGTGAAGTGTAATATATATTTTGCAAAATTAAGTCCTCTCAATATTTCTGCCACACCCTGTATTTCCAAGTTCAAACTTAACGTCCAGCTAAGCTACCTACAAGTTTCTTGTGAACACTTTATGTAAAATATCAGCAGTATGGCATGAAAATATAAGTGGAAAATAACCTGCTGTTGCATCGGTGAGGTTTATCATTTGCAGAATGGCGTCCTTCTTTAATCCACAAGGCAGGGAAATCTTTGATAACTCGAATATGCTTTCAATTCAATTTTCTTTGTGGGGGATATAAATATCCCTGGCAGGGATGAATATAATTTTATTTTGCCTGGGATGAATTTGTTTGTTGAGAGAAATCCCCGGCACCTGCCTATTTAATTCGCACACTGTCCCTTAGTTTAAATTGCTACATTCTTTTTACAATTTATGTATTATGTAATGCAGCACTAATTTCAAAATTTCCCCCCTTGGAGGAATAGTTGCAACCTGCAGCATAGCAATGTGTTATAGAAGCACAATTCAATATAGCCTTTTTCTTCATTTACACTTAAATTATTTTTTTTTGATCTAAAGTTTTACTTCGCTGAGTACTTCCTTATGCGTGTCTATTAATTGACAATGGACCTGAAATTCTTGAATGATGAAAACTACTTCCATTTTTTAAAATCAATTTTCTATGTTTTTATACATCTGCTTTATCTTTTCTACACATTCGTGCCATAGTTTTACTTTCACTAAATCGAAACTTATTCTTCAACAATTTATTAATATTCTTTTACTTTGGGCTGCCATCTGTGTTTCTTTTCAGAAACAAATCTTTTTGCATCAATTATTATTGTTCCAATATGAAATATCTGGTTTCTAATAATGGCTTAGGAAACCAAATAGTTACGACACTTTTATCAAAATTAAGGCTTAGGCGCTACGCAAAGAGGACACCCCGGTTTGGCCCCCTCGAGACTTAAGGACTGGGCGACAAGTCACCCGCAGGATTTTTTCTCATGGGGGTGATAATAGTGTTGTGAATGTTGGTAATGATTTTGGTACGGCATTTAAAGATTTTGCACCTTTTATGCAAAATATGTAAAAACAAGCATCATGAAATAATTGGACAGAGAGTCACTTTACTTTTGAATATTTTTCTTTTTCGAGGAATACGTCATTTTTGGCAATTTTTAAGTCATATTAAACTTTTCAAATAGTTTTATTTGTTTTGTAGTTTCAAATAGTTTTATTTATTAATAACTCGTATTTCTGCGTGTTAATGCTTGTCTAGACATAGGGAAACAACTTTTTCCAGGAAACAAAGTAGTGAAACTTTTTCTCTTGCTGATTGTGAATTAAATCCGGGAGACATTGCTTTATTTGAACACTGGAAGTATAGAGGAGTTCCTCGTCTCTGCTAGCAAACAATAGAACAATAGGCAATCATTTTTGTTTGAAAATGTCACTTATGCTTAACTTACAGCATGTAAGTCACAGGCAACAATATTATTGGTAACAAAATATCGCTACAATTTCATAATTTGGATTACATTAACATTTTCAAGAAATCTCAGGAGGGCAAGTGTCCCTCCTCCCCCTCTGGGAGCCCTTGCTGACATTTCTTTATGAAAGAAGATGGTCGAAATTCACAAAAATTTAATGAACTATCGATTAGGAATATCTATCAACATTGGGTATTAAATTTAAAGCGAAGTAAACGGAAAATCTTGAAATATGAATTTTGGAGTTAGACACACCTTCGGTTTAGCAAACTTTTACAAAATTTTATGCGGCGATTTAGAGATTTCTGCGTCGTAGTTGTTGGCAACACTGGGAACATTGCAGTAAATGTCCTTGACATAATCTCTGTGGAAAAAGTAGGATCGTTATGTATCTTCTATTGAAAATTGAATATATTTCCTGAATAAAAGATGCTGTGCGTAGCAGAATCGTATGGCCTAACTAATTTTCGGACTAACCCCCCTCTTCCCCTCTCTCACCTATTTAGTCGCTCCTCCCAACCCCACTTATTACATTTGAAAGCTGCACTCTTGCAAGCTAAGAAGGCTCTGGCATTATCCTTATGTGTACTGAGAGTTCCTCAAGAATGTTGTCCTTCATCACTGGTATGGAGATTTTAATTGTCGAGCACTTCTTTGTAATCTTGATAACGATTTCATTTAAAAAAAAGTGAGTTTCAACCAATACGTTTTTCGTTGAGCACTGGTCTTTATTTTGTGGTCAAACAGACTTATCACAGTATTACAAACCTAAACTCTGATTCACTCATTAAAATTTGATATGAACGAAACGATTAGGTCTTATATACCGGGTGGTCCATTTATAATGATAGTATGGAATATCGCATGCAGCATGCATCCAATCAAAAAATTGCACAGAATAAAAGTTTGATACTATTGAGGGGGTAAGTCAATGCCGCAAAAATTTCGTCGCCACCACCCACCCCTTAGGGGGGGAGGGGGTAAATTTGAAATTGAAAATGGAACACCCCCATTTGTTTTACATATTTGCATTCCGTGTTGAAAAAGAAGAATTTTTTGTTTGAAAAATTTTGTAAAAAAATTGCAAACTTCGAACATTTATAACCATTTGGTAGTTTCAGATTCATTTTGTTCCCTTTATGTAATAACGGTTTTGGTTTCCGTTGAGAACATTGCATAAACGAATTTTATTCAAAAAATGTGTGCAAAGAATTCGGCAAAAGAAAATTGTTTGCAATTTATGTTTTTGTGTAACAATAAATAATATTAATTTGTTCCAACTCTTTGGTTTCAAGGAACAATTTCATATGAACAACAAAATTAAGTATGTTACTACAAATTAGTTATCATTTGAGGTACACAAACAAATGTTTAAAGCAGCAAATGTTCAAAATGATGACCGTTCTCTTCAATGCATTTCAAAACACGGTGTCTGAAGCTCCACACTGTTCGTCCCAAAATGTCAGGAGTGACAGAGGCACAAGAATCAATAATTCGTTGCCTCATGTTTTCTGGCGTTGTTGGAACTTCGTGGTAGAACTTTTCTTTAAGTAGTCCCCAATGGCAGAAATCAGGCGACGTGAGATCGGGTGAACGAGCTGGCCAAGAAACGGGTCCTCCACGTTCTATCCATCGACCAGGAAACTTTGTGTCCAATATGGCTCGAGCCTGAATGGAGTAGTGAGTAGTGTTGTTCATATGAAATTGCTTCTTAGAAACCAGAGATTTGGAACAAATTAATATTATTTATTGTTACACAAAAACATAAATTGCAAACAATTTTCTTTTGCAAAATTCTTTGCAAACATTTTTTGAATAAAATTCGTTTATGCAGTGTTCTCAACGGAAACCAAAACCGTTATTACATAAAGGGAACAAAATGAATCTGAAACTACCAAATGTTTATAAATGTTCGAAGTTTGCAATTTTTTTACAAAATTTTTCAAACAAAAAAATCTTCTTTTTCAACAAGGAATCCAAATATGTAAAACGAATGGGGGTGTTCCATTTGAAATTTCAAATTTACCCCCCCCTAAGGGGTGGGTGGCGGCGACGAAATTTTTGCGGCATTGACTTACCCCCTCAATAGTATCAAACTTTTATTCTGTGCAATTTTTTGATTGGATGCATTCTGCATGCGATATTCCATACTATCATTATAAATGGACCACCCGGTATATATAATCTCATTCATGGTAATGAGTTTTATGTTTTAATCAACACACTCTGCCTTTAAATTTCCGAGACTCCGAGATGGGCGCAAATAACCTAAAGTGTTGAGAAATTAAAAAAAATTAATATCAACCAATCTCT
The DNA here is from genome assembly GCF_977018435.1 of Lepisma saccharinum. Taxonomy (NCBI): domain Eukaryota; kingdom Metazoa; phylum Arthropoda; class Insecta; order Zygentoma; family Lepismatidae; genus Lepisma; species Lepisma saccharinum. Next base: position 9,845,343 of record NC_139232.1, read on the forward strand.
CTCACTCTTTCATTATATTTCTCTTCTTCTATCTGTCTGTCTTTTCTCTCTCTCTCTCTCTCTCTCTCTCTCTCTCTCTCTCTCTCTCTCTCTCTCTCTCTCTCTCTCTCTCGCTGTCAAGAAATTGCACTATAGATGGCACTGTCTTTATTTTATAAATAATTATTATAATTTTATTATGGTGTTCAGTTATTTAATAAATTTTATGCAAGCTAATTTCAAATTATGAAGATAAATTATAATACTGTCAATATTTTGCGTCTGTTTGGTTAAATTGAAGGGTGAACCAATGAAATTATGCAAATTATACTATGTTCTTTTATTATTTAATTTAAATAACTATGTAATAAATGTGGCAACAGAAAAAATTCTTTATGTATTGCCTGATATAGAAAGATATACTCACCTGCACCATGTGATGAACTTTAGTGTTACTTTTACAAACGATGTACAGAAAATGCATCTGATTGTTGGGAATAGATTTCATGATTTTTTTTTCTTTGTGTGGAATGTACCTAGGTAGATAATCAAAGTTTCTCTGCTGTTGCTTTTCATCTTGAAAAGGTGGGAGGAGGAAAAATTACTCTTTTTAATACCTCTGGCTGTTAATCCGACAACCTAGGACTACGCGCGAAGCCATGCATTCACAGAAGACCAGAAGAGCCAGCCAACTGAATAGGTTCCATTCAAGGCTGGGTCTTTGCGGTAACCGTCCCACGTGCTGAGAACTGAAGTCGAGCGATTTGCAGATGGTGGGCCTTTTATAGCAGCGGAAGGGGTTTCAATTGATGCTGAACGAGTTGGAGCCGGATTTAGTTATCTATAACTATAGTAGCGGCCGCGAAGTTAGCCGCCTGGGCGGAAGTGCGCTTGCGTCACGTATAGGAAAGGCAAAATGAGCAAATCTCAAGAATCACAGGTTTCAGCACGCGATGCGGCAACGTTCACCATGGAGTGTTGCCTGAACGAAACATCCACATTCACTTCAAAGGGAAATAGGTTGTTGTCATTCCGATCTTTCCAACAAAATTGATACATTTTGTTTCTTGTACATTACAAATACGGAATACAGAACTAGAACATACATGGTCGTAAAGCAACGAACATATCCAGTTGTGAGCAACGACATAAATCTGGCAACAACGCAAATTCTTCAAACCTCCTTATTTCGTGTCCCCCGCTATACGAGCGTATTCGCTGTCTAGCACCGATTATACTATCCGTGCATAAAGTGAACTTAAAAATCAATTCCAAATTCCTTCTTGTGCTTCCCAGATGGCGTAATGGTAACGTCAAGAACCGCTGGAGGCATATAGTTGGTTCAGATCCAACATTAAACTGTAAGCCCACTCTCGAGTAGCATTTCTGTGCATAAAGTGAACTTTAAAACACAAACTCAAACAAACTATCTCTCCTTTTCGTCTTTCTTCTTCCTTTTAGTATGTGGGCCTCCCCGGTGGCGCAGTGGTAGCGTCGTCGCCTTGTAATCAAGGGGTCCCGGGTTCGTTACCCAGTGGAGGCACATAGTGGTTCGGATCACACTTAAACTGTAGGCCCAGTCCCAATTAGCCTTACTGTGCATAAAGTTGACTTAAAACACCAAATCAATCAATCGATACTTTTACTATGTCTCTGACTCTCATTGTAAGTCTTCATCTTCTCTCTGTCTAGTTTTCTGTACCTCTTGAATCTCCCCGATGGGGCAGTGCTAACGTTGTCGCCATGTAATCAGGGAGTCTCAGGTTGATCCCACGTAGAAGCATATTTCACAGTGGTTTGGATCCACTGCCGATTATTCTATCAGAGCATAAAATGTACTTTCAAAAATTGACAAACTAACCTTCTTCTATAGTTCTCTCTCTCAATTCCTCCAACTTTTCTCTCTCTTATGCTTGCATATTGTACAGTCACGGACACTTCTATGTTGTAACGATTCAATTGAAAGTTCATGAGATTGTTACAACCTAGGAGTGTCCGTGGCTGTATCGACGCGCGCGCACATACAATTAACCCAAACACTGAAAGAGGGAAATTAAGTAATCGAAATGCAGAGAAAGAGATAATACACGATGAAACAAGCAAACACATCTGTGTGTCGTAGTGCGAAACGCTAACCATTTCGCTACAGGTCGCCTATATACATCAAACCCATCATTAAGACGAAACAACAAGGGCACTTCACTCAAGCCACCCGCCAGGTCAGGCACTTGGATATTCCATGCCTCAAATTGGAACGTTGTGTGCGTTTACCTTTCCAGAAAGGAGAATGTAGTTTCATCCGTAAATATCAATTTACGAGTAAAGTTATGGCTCTCACTAAGCAGTTTCTCTATGTTCAGGCATAGCTCTATACTCAACGCAACTCCAATTGGCGGCTGCCCTTGACGGCTATTTCTTGCACCTTCTGTCCGCCAATCGTCTTCGGGGGTGTGTGGCTCGATGGGCGTCAACGAACTCAGTTGCGTAGTAATAGCTGAAGGGGTCCCACCGCTCTCCGGAAGCAACGTTGCCAAGCGTACTTCTGTTCTTGCCACTTGTCTATTTGCGTGTTTGCGTGTGAAGCTCCCTCGTGTAGGACCACGTGTGCAGTTGTACCATTAACACCCCGCTGATATCTGGTGCTGGCAATATCGTTGCACGAGAAGACTTTCTCGCGCTTCACAGTACATATGGCAACATGTGGTGTACCCAACGCTCATTTGTTTCTTCCCGCGAACACCGTTCGGTACCTTGCGACTCGAAAATGCCCGATCTCAGTCGAAGAAAATTGAACTGCTCGCTGATTCGCTTTTTCCCAGCCGCCAGTTGGAGTTGTGTTCAGTATAGCTGCTACACTTCAAGAACGAGAGGCATACAAAACTTGGTCAGTTTCTCGACAGATTGCAGTGGCAACGCTCGTTTCTGAATAACACAGTATCAGTAATAAGTTCATCAACAGTCATCTTTGAAAGGCCCTGTTTGCGTGTGTGTGATTATGTATTCTTTCAGTGAATATTTAGGAGATGACAAAATTTTCTCTGCTCCTTGAGGTATTTTTGGAGGTAAAAGTGCTCCACCAATTAAGAAATTCATTGACATTTTTTCACGATTTGATTGATTGATTTGGGTTATGTCACTTCGCATTTCTACAACTTTTGACTAATCTAGAAAATAAGAATGAGTGATGACATGATGAAATTGATGAACGGACACTCTCAAAAAACACCCATTTGCAAACCGGAATTCGAACCCGGGACGCATTGTGTCGTAGCGTGCTGTGCCGGTGGTCGGCTCACGCGATTGGAAAGTTGTACTCAAATAATAAGTTCTAATTTTCATTTCCAAGTAAGGTTTGCTATCATGTGCTTCCACTAAGTTAAAATTTCGTCCACTAAAGAAGGTAGTACATAAGTGCCATGTACCTTGCTGCACTACACAAAGGAATCCCAACTACATCCTCATTGACCGCTGCGTACTTTCAAACTGAAGGGTTCTCTCGGTTTCAGAGAGGGATCCGAAATTCATTATCTTAATTGAGATCGTGTTCGGAATTAAAAGACGTCTCCTCGAAAGTAGGTTTGCACATCTCACTTGAACCACTCACTCGCATCCCGGTAGGTTGTGGAGAAATGAGGAGAGTGAGATATTCCTTGGCCAAGGCTAGTTTAAGAAGCAATTTGCATCTTGAGATCTTGAGAGAGGGCTTATTTCATACTCGGTTCTTGAGAGGATTTGGGCAAGAACATTTTCCTGCAAGTACGAAAGCTCAATTTTCAGGATAAGAAATGCGACCTGTCAAGAGACGGGATTTATAGGCTCGTTGGCCAACTTAACGTTGGAAAAATCCACGGATAGCTTTGGTTATTAATCTAAATAGGTAGGAAAAAAATATAAAAAAGTAAAAAAAAGTAAAGTGCTCCACTGTGCATAGCACCACTCCATGAAGGCGTATAGAGGGTGTGGGGGTAACGCCCCACACTGTCTTGATCCGGTTGTGAGTGGGGGTGATGTGATCAGCATCATGCCCCTGACCGCCTTTACCCCCCAGGGTTTCCCCCGGGTACCCATGTTATTCGACGCTGGGTTGGCGCCGGGGCCACTTCCATCGTTAGAAAAGTTCCCGGATTTGAACCGGCCGGGACCGTCGGGACCTTTAGCATGGTAGTCAGACGCGTTACCGACTGAGCCACCGCGTGTAGTTTTAGTTAAAATGCAGCGTAAAAAGAAAACTTAACGAAAGCAAATTCACATATTTTCCATGTCGTTAGAGATAGCGTCTCCAATCTTCACAGGGATCGTAACTATATTGGAATTCAGTATATTGACGGCCTTCGTGACGGAGGGGCGTGCTACGACGCCGGGGGATCCAAGTTCGAATCCCGGCCTGGGCATCTGTGTTACTTGTGAGCGTCCCCTTCATCAATTTCATCATATCATCACTCATCCTCATCTTCGCGATTAGCCGAAAGTGGCAGAAATCCGAAGTAAAATAAACCAAATCAATCAATCAGTTTGCATACTCCTTAGGTAAGTTAGTACGTAGGTCACGAACGTTTATTTCAAAAAATATTAAGTGAGATATTGACTTGAGAACAGTTTTTATTTTTGAACACGATCTCCACCAACATTGGTACACTTATCCCATTGCTTTATCAATCCATCATCTGCGAAACGTTTGCCGCTTCTATGCGCACACTTTTCGGAAATTCAAACAATCATGCATTATACTGTAGGGAACACCCTATTACAGTTGCTATGCTGTCTATCGTCACTCGCCTGTCAGCTCGAATCATCTCCACCCGTATCATCCTCTCCTAGTCCTCGAGTACGGTAACAATTTTTAAACTGGGCTACCCATGCGTACGTATTCTAACTGAATATCATCAAGCTGGATTGTGCTGCCATCTAATGACACCTTTAAAAACTACTCACTACTATTTCCAGCTATTCCACATCAGTCTGTGACCTATTTACTGACTTCCTCTCGTAGTTAGTGTTTCCAACTCTTCGCCCTTGGTCGAAATAATGTAGTACACATAAGCGCACAACACAAACTCAGAATTCTCATTCTAATGTGAAATTTTTCTTTCTATTTCGTTTGCTTGATATTACTTTCCTATATCTTAAGTTAATCGCGACGATATGAATTAATGGGTAATGGGACAAACACACCACTGGTACCACTCGCTTCGTAGCGCGTTACGCTGACCACTCTGCCACGGAGGTCGGCTGTGATTTTGTTTCTGGTTCTCCTTTTGTCGTATTCTCTGTTTCTCAGAACAAATTTGTTTCAGATCATACAAATCGTGAAACGTTACGTGTCCCATAGTCACTGATTCACAAATATCATGAGAAACTTTTGTTTGTATCATAAACAGTTTTTGCACACGGAAGAAAACTGGAAAGAGACATGTTTGGAGCTCAATACACGTTTTGCATCGAATTATTTTTTGTAAGGCAGCGGGAAAAAAGATGCGGCTAGATAGGGAGAGGGAAGAGAGATGTGGAAAGAGGAAATTAGGAGACAAATGCAGAGACAAATAGAGGGCAGAGAGATAACGTGAAGGCAGAGATACACTGACAGAACGAGATACGTGGCAGAGACGAAGAAAAGATAGAGAAAGAAACAAACTGAGGCGTGCTGTCAGATAGAGAAAAATAGAGAGATAGTATAGACAATAGGAAAGAGAGAGTGAATACACAGACAAAGGCAAATAGAGAACAAAGAATATAGACAGGATGAAAGAGATAAAGTAGACTGGAGGAAAGAGAGAGTGAAGGGGGAGAGAAAATACCCCGAGTAAAGAGGGACAGAAATAACAGAAGATGAGGCATGTTGACAGAAATGGGGGATGATATAGGTAATGTTTTAAGTTTACTTCATGCACAGAAAGGCTAATCGGGACTGGATCTAAGTTTAAAGTGAGATCCGAACCACAATGTTCCTCTACCGGATATCGAACTCGGGATTTCTTGATTACAAGGCGGCGACGCTACCACTGCGCTGAGAAGCATGTGTTGTAAAGTAAATGGATAAACACATTCATGATATGAACAAGTGCTACACCCAATAGTAATAATACGAGAATAATGACAATCACTACTTTCGTTCAGACTGTATTCCATAATATGATGATCATTAATTGTAATGAAAAGGTCAATAAACAGAGGACATCTGTTTCGCATCAACAGAATTTATTCCTTAAAAAAAAAAAAAAAAGCAATGAAAATAGCGATGGAGAATTTGTCTTTGACAGTACTTGATGATGACAAAAGGGCAGGGCTGTAGTCAAGGGCATGTGGTTGAGTACACCGTATACCCTTTGGCTAACCTTACTCATTTGCGCAAACCTTTTGCTTGCGTTTATATTTATTTATGTAATTTGTCCATTACTCCAATTAGCTTATTGCGGTTTCACGTTATCGGGAATATCACATTAAGAAGATAAGATGGCATGAGACATGACGTGCGTCAGCATTTTTATCGCCATCATTTGCCTACTATAATAATTTTGTAAAAATGCACACAATGTGTACAGTTAATTCAAGCAGATCTTTTACTAGCCTTGTGGAGGGTTTGATTAATATCTAAGGAAGGACGATATCGGAAATTTGATATCGCAATATATCGTCAAGAAAATATAGTCACAGACGATACGAAACAACATTTTTTCCCGTGTCGTAATATCGGCGATATATCGTCCCTGTGATATATTGCCAAATATAGTGACGATATATCGCCGACACGATATATATCGCCAAATATCGTGACGATATTACGCTGACACGATATATATCGCCAAATATCGTGACGATAAATCGCCGACACGATATATATCGCCAAAATATTATGATGATATCGCCTGGACAATTTTTTTCAATATCGCGATATATCATCTGGACGATATATGGCCCAACACTTTTAATATGCGATCTGCCTTTCTTTACCAAAACCACTGTACGGCCAGCGGCAATAAAGATGAGAAACCTATATCCTGAAATACTGGCTTCCCTGCAATGCGTTACGTATGTTGCCTAACTCTAAGGCGATGAGCCAACTTCAATAGCACCTTTTCAATAGGAAGCTCTGCTAAAGACGGAGAGTTATTCAACACACATAACGCATTGCAGGGAAGTCAGTATTTCAGGATATACGTAGGTGTCCCATTTTTATTGCCGCTGACTGTACAAATGTAACCTATCTTAACCCATTACGAAAGCCTCAACAATGTTCTTGTTTCTCTTTCCCCAAACAATTGGCGGCGGACCATAAAAAGTTATTATTGTTAAACGCAACAATTGAAGGGTGTTGTAAGTATATGAGCTTTAAACATAGAGAGAGGGAAAAAAGAGAAATGTTGCTTTTCCTGTTCAATTTTTACTTTTTTATATGTGTTCTTTTTTCAGAATTAAAAACTTATAATTCACGAAGAAGAAAAAATACAATAACTTGCTGTACTGTAGCTTATAAAATACTACTGCACTCTTAATGTTTAAGTTGAGTTGCTGTTTTAAGTCCACAGTTAAGCCTACAGTTTAAGGTGGGATCCGAACCACTATGGGCCTCCTCTGGGTATGGAACCCGGGACCCCTTGATTACAAGGCGACGACCTTACCACTACGCCACCGAGGAGGCCCCTTTAATGTTTAAATGAGTCATTAAAATACTCGTACCATGTTTTTTAAAAAAAATTAACCCTGGCTTACCCGTGCCATACTTGCCTCACGGGTGGGGGGGGCCTTACAAGTCCACACTTTTTTTTATTCAAGAAACCATTTTTTAACGAATCACTGCTCCCTTTTTTGATTATATATATATGCAGTTATTTATTAATTATAATAATTACAACAATTGCCATCATTACCAACTAATTGTACATTGTCACTGACATGAGTGTCTAGATTGACACGCTTTCAAAGATGGCGCCTGATAGGCCCACCAAGTGCATTTTGTCTCCAATGTACGTTACATTTATGTTATTACGAACAAAAGTAATACAGAAACATTGGGAATACCCTAGGGAACAATGTATTTATTTTCATTTTTTTACAAAAAGTTTCAGAGTTCGAAAATCGAAAACCAGAGGTGGTGGGCCTGACAGCCCCCCTCCCCCCTCGGATAACCTATGGTCAAACAAGTCTTCTATGTTGTAATATGCCTCTTATATAGGTACATCATCATCAACGTTATCATTATTCTAGTATGAAAGACATTTCTTTTTGTAGATGTTAATTAATCTCATCCATATATTTAATGGAAATATAATACAAAGTTAATTGAAATATTGTACCCACTGAACGTTTCACAAGGGTATACATTACTTTTACAAGTTACGCAGCTATTTCGTTCAAAAAATGTGAGATAAGCTCGCCTAAGGAAAATACGGGGGAAAAAATGTTTGAATAAGATGTCTGTGCTACAAAACAACAACAACGTAATCTGAATTCTTCACTCAAAACGTAATGAATGCGTGGGAGAGCAATACTCCAAAAATAGCAACGCACAGCGAGCACAGGGAAAGTTGTTTTGACTGGCAATTCAATTTGATGCAAACCCTCAAGCACTCACACACACTTTGCGTTTCCATGTAACGCACCTTCACCTACAACAATCCTCAGAAACAGTTTCTTCTTTCTCTCTCTTTCCCCCATTATCGTTCCCCTATCCCCCTCTTTTTGTCATTCCCCGTTGGATCCGACGCCTACATCCACTTGCCATTCATCGTAATATCCCCCCGCACTGGCAACGCCGCAATTTGGCATAACCGCGCACGCGTATTGAATTTACCCAAGCTGGAGGTGCATAGACCTGGGGTGCCTGTAGATGGGTTATCTGGTCGCTGCTCCTATGCAAAGAACTTGGCTGGTGACGACAGGGGATATCTTGGCCATTTATTCCCACCCCCGTGCGCGTGTGGCCAGCGAGTATTGACCCGTCGGGTTTCCCTTCTCGGGTTCGACCCTGGTCATTTTTACGTAATTTCGTTTCCCTCTTCCCCGATGACGTTCGGGGGAGAGAAACACTTGAAGAACGCGGCGATCGCGGGACGTTAGAGGTCGCTAGTGTAACCTCGCTTCCGTCGAAATGGGTCGGTCACTCCGTGCGATGCGTACTTCGTTCGTTGCGAACGTTAATAAGCTCTAATTTTCCGACAATATGTCTGGCAAGTGATCGTCTCCTGTCTTTGGCACGAAGTAATCCGTTAATAACAAGTGGTGTGGTGGTGTTTTTGTAAAAAAAATAAGTTTACTTTTTGTGCTCTTGTGTGTGTGTTCAACGTATCGTGTTCTAAAAGTGCAACCGTTTCGTACAATCTCTACACAAACCTCCATACAAGCGACTGTGACATTTATGTGAAAAGTAGTGATTTGTATTTTTAGTGAACTTCTGTCTAGATACTCCCAGTGTGGAAAACAACGCTGGTATCGTTGAAAGCTGTTTCGAATAAAGAAAGCCACCGTTGAATTCAGCTGCATCGTATTAAGGTAGGTGAGTTAGAATATTTCAAATCGATGCCACTTGTAGGGTGCTGGCGACTCTCCGTACGCCACGAAAAGTGGAAAATTTTGCGTTTGTGAAGTTTGTGTTTAATATGGACATTTTCTGTCGTTTTTAGTTCGCGGAGATGTGTTATAGCGAGGTAATGCATGGTTTTATGTAGTACAAGGTCAACGAATTTAGCAATACGGTGGTTTTTATGCAGTTTATATTAATGCGGCATTCCAGCGTTACGTGTGTGACATTTTACCCACACAATTTAAGGTTCTAGACTTGAGATTAGTTTAAAATACTCATGATGAACTGATTTCATAGAATTATGAAGTACTGTATGGTGTCTGCTAACAACTTGAGTATGAAGACATGGGCTGAATTCATGAAAGGCATTAATAAAAGTGCGTTACATGTGTGACGCTTTAAAAATGTAGTAATTTTTTACTTCATTTGTCTCTGAAGCATATAGGCTGGAGATGCTACTAACTTTTATTTGTGAAATGTTGAAATCGTATGCATTTACCAATATTTAAACCTTAATGCAATTAAAAACAATAATAATTTCCATATTATTTCACTTTGTTATTTACATGGAGTACAACCACTTTTTGTGCAATGCCCATAACACACTTATTTTCTACTCCTTGTACACATTTAGAAGCTTTTTCATACTCATTAATAAAAATGGAAAATAGATTGCTTGAAGGTATATAAATTATGGCTTTATCGCTGTCCAAAAATGTGGGTTGAATTGTATTATTTTTTTTGCACATACAGTGCTCAAGTATTCCTCGGCAGATTAGTACCCTTGACCCTCAGTACCCCTCGAGAAAGTGAAATATTTTACATGGTTTATGAAGATTGTTGTTCATGAACAATTTCCTTTGTTTTTAGCTCCCGGAAATGTGTTATTGTGAAGTAAAGTATGCTTGTTACCTTAGCATAAAGCAGAACAGCCCAAAGGCTTCGTGCAAGTGAACATAACGCCCAACACAACATTCTAAAACAACAGCAGACGGGACGTCGCGTAAAGTTTCATAAATGTATTATAAAATAAAATAAATCAAACACGAAGGACTGAAAAGCAAAATAGAAGTGAAATTATTGGTAGGAGTGTTAGATTGGTGTTTATAATTTTGCGTCCTTAGGTTAGGACTGTTAGCTTTGGTTCTGATAGCAGTTGTATACGTTTTTGTTCAGTTAGGAGTGGTAAGTTGAATGATGTGATCTTTTGCATGTGTTCTTTAGCTATTTGAGTGTTCATACAACAGATTTTTGCTAATAAAAAGCGCAAAAATACTCAGAGATTTTTACTTATGCGGGCCACACTTTAGGATCAAATATATTAGTTATTTGTGTTTTGCGAGCGCTGGAACCAATTTATATTACCTAAAACATCGAAACCTGTCGATTCAATGCAATTCTCGAGGGGGTACAGTAGCCCCGCAAGTTAGCCATGAATATTTTCATTAATTCCCCTCCCCCCTGCACCCTACGTTTATTGAAGAAGTAGTTTTTACGTATGCTGGTTGAGAGGTTGTCAGCATCTTGCTTGACGTTTGTTTCAGTCTTTGATACTCTTGCATCTCATTCTACTATTTATGACGTCATGAAGTCGTTCCTGATACCAATTTTATGTTTTATTTCGTTAGGAGTGTAAGTTTTAGTGCAATTAGAATTTCCGCGTTTTTAAAATTTATATATGGGTATAAAAAATGTTTTTTTTTAAAAAAATATGAAAATGCTCTGTAATACGAGCAATTTCGGGGCTAAAAATTTCGGTTATTTGTGGTTTTGGTTCTAAAATTTTTGAAGCTTACCTTTGTACCGTAACTTCTTTAAAGTAATACGAGTATTGTATCAATAAAAAAATTATGAAATGCAAAATGCAATAATCTTACTGTTTTGCTTCTTTTAAAACTGACAACCAATATACTAATTAATATTTGTTTACTTAAGCGAGGAAATTTAATATTTTCAAATCTAAAAGGCCTGGAACTCGGTGTTTTTAAGCTGTTGTTTTTTTAATTTCCGGGGGAAGGTCTCCGGACCCCTTTATAAGCTAGGGGATATTCAACAACCCTCAGTAACATCATATGCTTCTCCCATAGTCTGCCTCCCCCCCCCCCCCCCGCCAAAGCAAAACCAAGAATATAGTCAGATGAAAGAATGACGCGGCATAGTAATGTCACAAGAAGTTCAACTACGATTATAATCGTGGTTGAACATCTTGTGACATAACTATGCTGCTTCATCATTATCGGACATTTTCATTTAATATACTCGTATTATGCAATTTATGTTCAAGTTTTCAGCATTATTTTTTTCGATGACGAGGTCGACCTCTATAGGGTACGTTTCCTTTTTGTATAACATGTAATGTACAGTTATGGAAGAAAATTCTTCCCACATAGAGCCTTAATACCAGAAGTCTTATGGTGAAGTATTTCTTTCCACGAGTGTACACGTTCGTAATGTTCGTGGACGAATATCGGTGGAACTTGATCGCTAATGTGGATTATTTTCCACCTGCTGTTTGAGTAATGAATAAACGGGAAATAATATCCTATTAATTTTTCTTTATTACATTTTAGCATGTATTAACTGGATATCTCGATTTTCTCATTGCTTTATACGTGATTTGACGGCAAATGAAAGGTGCTATTAGCCACACGTTTCGCAAACCTTTAACAACATCTTGATTAATCGATTGAGCTGGTATTTTAGTCCACTTATGCACAGTAAGGCTAATCGGGACTGAACCTTCAGTTTGCAGTGGGATCCGAAACACTGTGCCTCGAAACAACATCTTGAGTAGGACTACAAAGCAATATCACACGGCATACTCTTTTAGCACTACAGCGAATTAGTTCTTTTCCTCAAAAGCTGTTGGGATGGTTTCTTGAAACGATCGATACACTTTTGTAACAACTATTTGTATATACTAATAACTGAAAGTATCTTAAATCGACGTGCAGTGTTTCGATGAGAAGCAGGCACTGTGCGAAATTAAGCTTTTTGCTTTGGGGAGGATCCACATTCAGTGGCGTATTTGTGATTTAATTTTGCGAAGTTGTTTTCTTGGGGTGGGGTATGCAAATTTGTATCTATGTTATGAGAGTAAGTAAACTAAATTATTGCCTTGCGGAAGTACCTTAACCTAAGTAATTAAATCTTATGATAACATTTACACGTAATTTTGAAACAGTATACAGTAAAACCTCGTTAATCCGGACCATTATAAGCCGGACTTCGCTTAATCCGAACAGTCAAAAGGCCCAAAAAAAAGCAGAATGCAAGTTTTTAATATGGCTTGAAGTCAAGAAGAGAACATCCCAAGGAAAAGGTAGTGAACCACTGCTGTCTGTTTCCCGCAGACTTTGTACTGTAGTGTATAGTGTATTTAGGCCTATGCCCTTTAAATACATCATAATAAACATGTTTTGTTGCTATAAACGGAGTTTTAGTGCACTTTCTACTTTTTTTAGGTTATTTCAGTTAATCCAGACTTTCGTTAAACCGGTCAACTTATCCCCCCATTAGTCCGTATTAACGAGGTTTTACTGTATTTACATTCTATGAAAACCCAAACTCGTACACAAGAAGAGCTATCAAATTCCTATTGGAAGGTTCAAACGTAATTTCCATTTAACCTACCTAGAAGTTTCTTGTGAACACACTCGTGCATTTTCGATAAGGTTGGTCAGTTGGAGATTGGTGCCCTCCTCCAATCCACAATGCTACATACTTTTCGGCAGGGAAATCGTTAGTAATTGGACCATTAATGGATTTTTCAGTTTTGTTTCTTACATAGTTAAGAAATAGTATACTGTATGCTTTCAATTCAATTTTCTTTGAGGGGGATAAAAACATTCCTGGCAGGGGTAAAAATAATTATTTTTTTGCAGGGGATAAAATGTTTTGTTGGAGCAATCCCCCAACGTTAATTCGCCCACTGGGAGCAGGGAAAGGTTTGCTTCGTGGTAGGAGTGCCTGATTTTATATCTCTGCTGTTGTAAATGACTGTGTGGTCAGGTGAAATTAAGCTGGTATTGGTGTTGTACAAGAGCACCTCTAAAGAATCCAACAGGGCCTCTTGCACAGTAGAGCCGCTCTTTGTTTCCTTTGTATGAGATTGCTGCAAATGGAGATTTTGACCTCCCTCGAAGGTCACCGACTGGAAGTTCTTCGCTTTAGTGTTCGTTTTTGACTTGCTCTTATTTCAGTTTACAAGAACCTCCTTTCATTTTAGCATACATTGTTTTATTGATTGATTTGATTTATTTTACTTCTCTTTCCTGCCAATTTTGGCTAATCCCGAGATGAGAATGAGTGGTAGTAACATGAAATAGATGAAAGGACACAAACACAACTGGACAGCACACAACACGAGCCCCATAGTTGAATATACTGGCTGTGAATCCAGGCTGTGTGCGCTACGTGGAAGAAAGGTTGCCATTTGAGTGTCTTGAGAAAGGGCCACCCCCTTACTTTCCTTAGCATCCAGAGAACAGAGTTACCAAAGTTATTTCTTCCCCCACGTTACAAATATTCAAGTTAACAATTTAAGTGTCGTAAAGTAAGTATACAACTTTACTTCTATTTTGAAGAAGTAACTCTGCTACAGTTACTTTAACAGTAGCTAGTTATATTTAGAATTCCTGGAAAAGTAACGGTTACTTGTAACTGTGTTGCAAGTAACTAGAAACTTCAAAGCACTGGTTTTCTTTGACCAGCCTAGGTTTGAAAATGCTTAACAATATGATCAAAGTATATCGTCCGTTTTACAAAAAAGTACGAGAAAAATATTTTTTATGGAAATTTTGGACGTGACCGGGTTATAACACCTCTGAGAACCGAAATTAAAGGTATCCTGTCGCCATAGAACAACCTATCCATTCCTTGCATCGATCCACGGACCCTTTGATTAACAGGCGATTGCCTCTGGAATATCTGGTTGAGGCTGTACAAAATTTGTTACTCATAATCCTTCCAAAGGCTTGCTTTCATAAAGCACGAAATGTTTCAAAAGATGTATCTTGATTAAAAGTCACACACGCGAACGAGCCGTGTTTTGTTTTATATTTTTTATGCGTACTTTGCGCATGTTATGAAAAAATAATGGAAGGGAAGGACCCCTTGTGGCTTTTTTTATCTGATGTAGACATTGAACCAGAGAATCGCATTAAGCGACCTTATTTTCGCAGGGTTATCGAAACCTTCAACTACCGCATATCGTGACTACAGAGCTGGGCAGAATGAAGCACGACACGGCCTTGGAAGTCTAGGCTTGCCGTGTGGCTGTTACGTCACTTCTCTGTCTGTAGCACATTTACTGCTCCAGCCGCTGCTTATAAAAACATTTTGTTTAATCCCCCAATATAATTATTATACTTTAAATTTAAGATTATAATAAGGGTGTAAGGAGTGGCCCTTTATGAAGACACCCAAAAGTTAACTTCACTTCCACGTAATACACCCTGGACTGCATTTGGCAGACTAACGAGGCTCTGGCGACTAATCCTATGGCCAGTATAATCCTCTATGGGAATTGTGTTGTGTGCTGTCCGTATGTGTTTGTGATAGTCATCGTATTCATCTTGTTACCATTCATCCTCATATTCGCAATTAGCCAAAACTGGCAGAAACGTAAAGCAAAATAAGTGTTATCATTCATTCATTATGATTATAATAAAGTTTAACTCCACTTTATGCACAAATAGGCTAATAGCGACGTGACTTACGATTCAAAGTGGAATCCGAACCACTATGTGGGTCCGAACTTCATAATATATCGCTTACAAAGAAGACATTAAAACTCAATGGGGGCACATTGCAAATGGAAAAAAGAAACGCAAGGTGGTATTATTCGGTTACCATGCCAATTACAGTAAAACCTGTCTATCCCGGAACATGATGGTTCCGAGCAAAATTTTCCGTCTTAACAGTTTTCCTTCTTATACAGGGTTGACTTTAAATACAGTATAGAGCGCTGCAGGAAATAATGGAAACACAGATTAACATTTAGCATTACTTATAATGTAGAGTACTAATGCATGTACGTACATGAATAAAAATGCGATACAGTCGCAATATACATAGCAGAGATTACAATTGTGTAACTACCCAACATGTTGGTACACTTTTTACAGTATTGTAAGAACGTACAGTACGTACTTATGTATATTTTCGAACCCGGGACCCCTGGCGTCGGGAAAGAGAAAGATTGAAAGATGGAATAAGAGAGGTGAAGAAAAATTGAGATAAAAGTGAAGAAAAAGAATGAAACAAAGAGAGATAGTAAAAAAGAAAAATAGAAAGATGACGAAAGAACAGAGGAGAAATAGACAAAGTAAGGTGGAGAAAGAGGGTAAGAGATGAAAGAAAGAAACGGAATCGTAAGAGCTATGAGTATTGTAACGCATTCTTTCATTGGCGAGTTAGAGCGAGTTAGTGCGTTGCAGCCGGCTTACGTCGTGGGTAGAGGCGTACTAATGAATTTCGTAAGGCCATCCCCTCCTTTTTTCGTCCACTTTTCCTGCATTCTTTAGTTGAAAATCTGTGCTAGAGGAACGGCGAAATGTTTCAGGAAACCCCACTCCGCAGGGTCTAATATAAGTTTGGTAAAAATGTCATAGCCGGGAAATGGATTTCTTCAAATTTACTGGAGAAAGAACTTACGGAATTGAGTTTCTGTGTAATTTCGGAAGGTCGTAGAAGTGTTTTCTCGCATTTTTCAATGTATTTGGCCGCTAAATCATGTATTTTTCTATAATAATGTCCGTCCGATGCACGAAAGCTGTTGCTTGCATTTCCATCCATGTACTTGAACCGGATGTTGCGAGCATCTGATGACGTAATCCCCGGTAAGTGTTTCCAAACACACAGTTTTTTCGCTATATTGCCCAACCTAAAGCAACCTAACCTAACCTTACCGTGATGGTGCGTGGGGCTATCGTGAATGGTTTTTTGGGGCTATTCGTGGATGGTTATACGATCCAGAATAGTTTTTGGGGCTATGCGGGAATTGTTTTTGCGGGAATGGTTTTTGGGGCTATTCGTGGATGGTCATACTATCCCGAATGGTTTTTGGGGCTATGCGGGAATGGTTTTCGGGGCTATACGGGAATTTTTCTGTTAAGAAGGTTGAAACATTGCTTTGCCGTTTGAAACACAACGCTATTTAGTCAAGATTTGTCCGCCATTTTGCGTGTTCAGGAAGCGAGAAAAGAACGAAGAATAATTACTCGATATGTCGACAATAGATACTAATTTCGTTAAAAGAAGCGAAATCCCTTGTTAAACAATCTTTTGCAATGCAGAATAGGTAAGTACGAATGTCAACAATTACAAAATAAACTAGTTGCAGACATTTCCCGGCTTTGATAGTTTTACCATAAATTTTAATAAAGTTGAATATGTGATTTGAAACACTTGGTCCCCCACTGCAAACCTAGGTCAGAATAGGCTGTTGTTAAACAGGCATAAATGCACCGTGCGAAATAAGTTATTTGCTTTGGGGATGCGGGTGGGGATGGGGGGTGGGTTACCCACTCAGTGGCGTATTTGTGATTTCATTTCGGGAGGTAGTTTTTTTTGGATATGCAAATTATATGTTACTAGTCAGTATACTAAACTATTGTTTTGCGGTTCTAAGTAATATTAGTTCTAACCTTGACGATAACATTTAAACGTAATTTAGAAACAGTATATTTATATTCTAAGAAAATCGAAACTTCTACACAAAAGAGGTATGGAACTAGTAATACCAAAATCTTGACCAAATCTCTATTTGTCGATCTCAAATTTAATTTCCATCTAACCTAGCAACAAGCATCTTGAGAACACTGTAATTCATGTAAAATATCAGCACTATGCCATGAAAACTTAAGTGTCTCAGCTCGGTGAGGTTGGTCAGTTGCAGAATTGTGTCTTTCTTCAATCCACAAGGCTGCATACTTTTCGGCATGGAAATCTTTGATGACTGGGCCATTAATGTACACGAATGATTTCTGAGTTATGTTTGTTACATTTTTATGAAATGGTACACTTCATTTTCTTTGAAGGTGATAAAAACATTCCTGGCAGAGTTAAACTTTTTTTTTTCCGAAGATAAATTGTTGGTAAAGGGGGAATCCCCTACATCCCCCCCGTTAATTCGCACACTGCATGAGATGTCATTATAACAATATGCGCACCGTTTACTTCTCGGGTAATCTTTTCCTTCTATCATCAATCAAGACCCAAAATGTGATTGGTTGTGACTCTATTGCATAGTAAATTTTCCGCAACATTTCCCCGCTAATGATAAGACATTTACTTGTAAGGCTGCAGATTGCTAATAAACATGAAGGGGATGGAAATTCAATATAAAAGCGAGATTCCAATTCAATTAAGAACTTCTCTCAATTAACGGAAAACCCCATATCTTGCATAAACCAGAAACAGCAAGAGGGTTTCCACGGGGGGAGGGGGAAATGGGGGGGCTGATTGTGATGTAAAGCAGCGTTGGGAATCGGATGTCGCAATATTTCATGTTCCCTTCGCTTATCTAATTAGTCGGTGTTGGAATCACCGTACTGGGTGTGCCCAAAGTTTTGGGCCTTTTGAGATCGTGATGCTACGATGATTCCAAGGCAAAAGCGTTTTTATTGGTCTGCTCTCTATGCACTCTTGGAAGGCCTCTTTCATCTTTATGTATTCCTTCTGCCAGTTACAGGAGGGGGCCATCAATCTGTTTCCTGCGACTCCCTCGGCTCTCTACCGGTTTCCTCAGTGTCTAGCATCGTTCTTTCTTTTCCTTGACAACTAATCAATAAATGTTTGCCATTCAACACTCTGAGTCATTCGTACCTTCCTCTCCACCACAGACTTAGAAGCACCTTCCAGATTGAGCTTCCGACATATTTACTCTGTGGAACAAGTAAGTAAGGCAGAGAAGGAAAGAAAGCGAGTGGGCAGAGCAAAGCAGTACCTACTGCTGCTGCAACTGCATCTTCTTCCTTCACTCACTTCACCTTTGACGCGTTCATTGGTGGAGCACTCTCGACTCACTACTTGCTCAGAGACTTATCATTCGCTTGCTCCAGATTTCAGGGACAGAGTAAAGTCAATGATGTCCTAGAATCTCCAATGTTTCAATTAAGACAATTGTATAACTACTTCGAGGACTGAAAACGCTGCGATGGGACTCGTTGCGTTGACCACGCAATTGACCATAGAGTTTAGTTCTGTTCGCTTGATTTGATTTATTTTACTTCTTTCTGCCACTTTTGGCTAACCGCGACGATGAGGATGATGAAATTGATGAAGGGACGCCCACAAAGAATTTCTATGCCCAAGGTTAGATTCGAACCCGGAAAATCGCCTGTTTGTACCGCAAACTTAACTGCAGCGGCAAAAAGAGAGAATGAAAGATAAAACGGGAAACAAGGAAATGGAAGTAAGACTGTGGCCTTCATTAAAGACATCGTTACAGCATTTCGTTTGGAGTGGATGAAGATAATCACCAGAGACCTTCATTCAGGATGTTCAGTTTGAA